>NW_006921767.1:6433060-6455829 GCF_000298275.1 Orycteropus afer afer
CTTGACTGTTAACCAGAAGGCTGGTGGTTCAAACCCACCAGCCACTCCTTGGAAGGAAGGTTGGGCAATCTACTTCCGTAGTGATACTGCCTTGGAAACTCAAGGAGGGGACACTGTGAGTCAGGGCCAACTCGATGGCACACAACAACAACAACAATATTTAGACCAACACATTGCCTAACTGTTACAGAGGGCAATCAGAAATATAATTTTAGGAGGAGCAAGAACTATTCAAAGTTAATCAGGAGTCCTGGTCACATCCTGCCATGTTCAAGAGTGTATATGGGTAGATCTCAATTCAAGCTAAATGGTGACAGAGCTGTGAAATATTAAGTACAATTCTCTGTCCCTTTACCCACATGAATAAAACAGCGTGTATAACTAAAAATAAACTTCAGGATTAAAGTAAGCATTCAGATTCAGAGTAGTCAGATGTGGTGCTTTTGTCAACAAATATCTTTCCTGAAAGTGAAATCCATGGGTAAGGATCATTAAAGGCCAAGAACTCTTTCTTCCTGTGAGTCAAATTCTCTCCCCTTTCTCCCTCCCTAAAGTGAGCTGAGATCAAGGTGAGGAGTTCTGCTTACTGGTAGGAGAATTGGTTTAAATAAGCAGGTACCTTGGTTCAAATCCCAGCTCAAAAACCAACAAGCTGGGTGCTTTGGGGCAAATCATTTACCGTCCCTGTGCTTAATGTCCTTTTGCAAAATGGGGTTCATGATTTCACTCAGGACCCAGGATGAGGATGATTCAATGACAGTGTGCTTTTGAAAAAGCCTTTAGCATCACACCTGACACTCAGTAACTGCTCAGTAAATGTCAGCCCTCACTCTTAGGCGTGGCCATTGGCTCTTCCTGAACCAAATCTCCTTCCAAAAATCTCGGCTCCTATGAGGCGGGAGGAGGTACTTCCCCTTCATTGCAGGAAAACAGGGCAGAAACAGGGCTGCGTTTATGAATAGGGTGCTAAATGAGGGAACACATGTCTGGAAATAAAGGTAATTCATCCCTGGGGAGATACCATCTCCCAGGTTCAAGGGTTAATGGGCTTGAAGGATTCATAACAAACAGTGCCTGAAACAAATTGGCTGATGGAACTGAGCAGCTATTGTTTCTCAGACAGCTCTTCAGCTGTGTCCTATTTATTAGCATGGCTGCCGGAGAAACAAATTAAAAGGCAAGCCTCCTCAAAGATAACAGACACACAGCACAAGGGGTAAAACGCCCTGGAAGTTTGCGCTGGTGATGCAGAGGCCGAGCTGCTTCTTCTGTGGTGGCTCCAAGGCTGAGCGCTGGCAGTGGTCCAGCCTCTGAGGCTGTGTTCTCTGTGGTCAATATGGGAGCAGCCAGGAGCCGAGATGTGGAAAAGCACTTACAGATTAGAGGGAAACACATGGCAGGTATGACCCTCTACGATCGTAAAATGCATCACGGAGGAAGACCAGAGGAAACAAATCATTTTCTTTGGGACGGTCCATCTGGAAGCGTGGGGCCAGGACCATTATTACAAATAAATATGTCCAGCCAAGCAACGTCTGAAAGTAACTGGGTGTTTTCATCCTCCTGGAACCTTCTGAACAGCTCCTTACACAGACCCCAGTCCCTGAGGCCCAGCTCTGCCCCTTATGATCTGTGGGTTGCTTTAGTTTTGTAGAAAAGGCAGGTGATTGTCCAGGGCTTGATATTTCATGAGCTTGGAATGGGTGCCCAAACCTGGGAGAGAAGACAGGCATTCTTTCCAACCTGTGGGATATCTGGTCACATGGAGCGTAGGCCCCTTGGTTTCAACAAGGTTTCTCAAAATGGGGCCCTTGAGCCATTTTTGGGTTCCCTGGGTAGTACAAAGGAGCCTAAGTGGTGCACTGGGCTGCCAGCCCAAAGGTCGGGTGTTCATACCCACCAGCCGCACTGTGGCAGAAAGCTGAGGCAGTCTGCTGTAAAGGTTACAACCTTGTAAACCCCGTGGGGGTAGTTCTACTTTGTCCTATAGGGTTGCTATGAATCGGAATCAATACCATGGAAAAGGGTATTTTTTGGGGGGAGAGGGGGTGGGATAGGCAGGGAGGTGGGTGCAAATGATGAAGTGTTTGACTACTAACCGTTTCTGCTGTGCATGGGGTCGCTAGGAGTCTGAAACCACTCGACAGCACCTAACAACATAACAACAACTAACTGGAAGGTTGGCGTTACCAACCTATTCAGAGGTTCCTGGTGATCTGCTTCCAAAAGGTCATAGCCCCAAAAACCTTTTGGAGCACAGTTCTACTCTGCATACATGCAGTCATGATAGGTTGACATTGACTTCACGGCAACTGGTTTGATTTTTTTTGTATTAGAGCCATTTTTATCTTGAGGTGCTGATGAATAGTACAGATTCCTGGATCCTAGTCCAGACTTCCAAGGTCAGAGTCTCTGGGAGTGAGTCCAGGAATCTCACATTTTAAAATAGCATCTTGGGAGATTTCTGTGCACTCTAAAACTGTGCTTCTCAAACTCTTGTGCATTAGAATCAGGGTTTTGAATCAGTTCATTCCCATTCAACTCCTTGCTGAGAATTTGCACATCCACCCCAGACATGCTGAATCGGAATCTGTGTTTTAATGAGATCCCCAGGTAACTGATTTAGTTCCCTGACTAGAATCACCCAGAGAGCTTCATAAATGCAGAGGGCTGGGCCCCACCTCAGCAATCACTTCAGGTTCAGTAAGTCTGGGGTGGTACCTGAAGATCTGCATTTCTAACAAGTTCCTCAGTTGCTGGCAGAGCTTCTGGCCAGTGACCACACTTTGCATCACTGAACTGCAGGGCTGCTCTCAGGATGACTACAGAACCAGAATCAACAAATGTGTATTGAGCTTTAGCTGAGTGCCAGACAGAGCTTCCCAGTCCTCAAACCTCAGGAGGTCTGGGGTTTGAGCATCCACTCACTCCCAGGCACCCCAAAGAGCCTGAAGATGTTGCTTTTAGACCCCTCTGACTTTAATATTGATTCCAGTTGGAATTTGTTCTAGGACTTTGCTCACAGAAAGGACGCACCTGGACAGTGGTTTTCAACTGAGGGAGATATAAAAAAAACTTCCTGTGCCTGGCAAGAATGCTAAACCAATTAAATCACTCGCTTTGTGATAGGACCCAGGCATCATCAGGACATTTAAAGCATCCCAGGAGAGCCCAAAGTGCATGGGGTTAGAAAACCTAGTGCAAAATTAACCCCGACTACCTTTAGAATCAGGAGTTCTGGTAGCATAGTGCCTAAGGCATTTGACTGCTAACCAGAGGGCTGGCGGTTCAAACCCACCAACCACTCCTCGGAAGGTAGGTTGGGCAATCCTACTTCCGTAGTGATACTGCCTCGGAAACCCAAGGAGGGGTCGCTATGAGTCGGGGCCGACTCGACGGCAAATAACAACAACACAACAACAACCTTTAGAATCGGAGCTCTGGTAGTGCCATGCCTAAGGTATTTGACTGCTAACCAGAAGGTCAATGGCTCAAACCCACCAAACTCTCTGCAGAAGGAAGATGGAGCAATCTACTTCCATGAAGATTTACCCCCTCAGAAACCCAACAGGGATTGTTATTTGTTGGAAATGACTCAATGGCAGTGAGTTTGGTGGTGTTGTTGTTACCCTTAGAATCACCCTTTGTTTTATTTTTTAAAACATTTTATTGCATCATCATTGGTACCTTATGTTTGACAACAAAAAGGAAATTACTTCTGTAATTACATCTGTAATTTTTCTAGGAAAAAGAAGCTTTTTTTTTGGAGGGGGGGAAGCAAAACTTGGGCCCTTTAAAAATTTGAAAGTCTTGGGCTTCCCAAAAACAATTTGGGCAAAAAATATATTCTTAGAAATGTTGATCTTCAATATTACAAACCTAAGAATCACCTTTTGTTGTGGTTATTGTTTTCTTAAAAAGCAAACAAACAAACAAAAAAAACCCACCCCACTGCCATCAAGTTGATACCAATTCATAGCAACCCCCATGAGTTTTTGAGGCAGTAAATCTTTTTCTTTCTTTCTTTCTTTTTTAACTTACTTTTTTCTTTAAATTGTGATGAGGGTAAAAGTTTACAGAGCAAATTCACTTTCCATACAGCTGCTCACATATACTTTGTCTCATGACACTGATTACAATTTCCCACAATGCAACAGCTCCCCTCCCACTTCCTCCCCGTAGTTACCTCTTCCCTGTGTCCTTTCCTCCATGCACTTCTGCCCCCTGAGCTGTCTCCCTGTGCATACACAGCCCTTCTATTCTCCCATGATTGTTCTCTCCATGGAGTGTATCTACCTAATACAAATGTTCACCTCATATGCCTATCTTTTGTTGGGCTGGAAGCCACTGGAGTGGGTTCAAATTCCAGACCTGAAGGGCATCTAGGGGCTATAGATTCGGTGGTTCCATCAGGCTCTATCACACCAGCAAACCTGGTCCCTTTTTTTTTTTAATGATTTTGAGTTTTGTTCCACAGTGTTCTCCCACTCTATCTGGGATCTCCTACATAGATCCCCCTCCAAGTGGTTGACAGTGGTAGCTGGGCACTATCTAGTTCTGCTGGTCTCATAGTCATATAGGCTGAGGCTCACATGGTGTTCCAGTCACTTGGACTAATTGTTTCCATGCATCTTTGGTTTTCTTCATTCTTCTTTGCTCTAGTTGAGGAGAGACCGATCAGTGCATCTAGATGGCTGCTTGTAAGCTTTTAAGATCCCAGTCACTATTCGCTAAAGTAGGATGTGGAACAATGTTTTGTGTAGTATGTTATCTGAGGCAATAAATCTTCATGGAAGTAAATTACCTTGTCTTCCTTCCACAGAATGGCTGGTAGGTTTGAACTACCAACCTCCTGGTTAGCATTCAAATACTTTAGGCACTGTCCCACCAGAGCTCCTTAATGTTATTGTTAGTGGTAGTCAAGTTAGCATCCAAATCACGGAGACCCCATGCAGAGTGGAGTGAAATGCTACCCAGTCCTGCATTGTCCCCAAGATCAATTGAAGATTGTACCATGGACCGTTGTGATCCATAGAGTTTTCATTGGCTAATTTTCAGAAACAGATTACCAGGTCTTTCTTCCCAGTCAGTAAGCTCTGCCGAGACTTTGTTTAGCATCGTGTTGTTGTTGTTATTTGCCGCCAAGTCGGCCCCGACTCATGGCGAACCCTCCTTGGGTTTCCGAGGCAGTATCACTATGGAAGTAGGATTGCCCAACCTTCCTTCCAAGGAGTGGCTGGTGGGTTTGAACCGCCAGCCTTCTGGTTAGCAGTCAAGTGCCTTAGGCACTATGCTACCAGAGCTCATAGCAACACACAAACCTCCACTGACAGGTGGTGGCTCCTCATGAGGTTCATTGGCCAAAATTACCCAGGCAGTGGTTTAAAAAGCATAGAAATTGGGCTCCACCCCAACCTCGAGGTTCTGACTTAATGATTTGGGGTAGAGCCCGGACATTAGCCTTAAAAAAAAACTCCCAAGAAATTCCCATCCAGTGAAGCCAAGGTAAAGAATTGCTGGCCTGGTGGAAACACACTTGGACACAGTAAATCTTAGGAAAAATAAAGGGATGAGATGAAACCAAGGATTCATCACCATGGTAGATAGCAATGGTAAAACAAGTCGCAACAGCATAAAGCAATTTAGTCACGTGTGATCCAAAACAAATCCCTTGTCCTAACACTAGAAACAATTGTAAATACACACTCTCACTGTCACTGACTTGGGTGGGCACTTCTAGGGGAAAGGGAGGGTAGAAGCATCCTCTGCAGATGTCAGACTGGCTTCCTGGGGTTGTACTGAGAGGAAGAGTGGCCAGGCCAGACATTAAGACCCTTGTCACTGGATTTCTATAGCTTTGCAGGGGCTCAGGAGAAAGATTTGCTATAGTGACTGCTTCACCTGTGGTGTTTATTGAAATAGTTTCTCGGGTCCAAGTTTGGCCTTCTAATTTTGGGAGTAGGAGCCTAAAAGCTGCCCAGACTGTCTGGGATTCTAATGCACATTATAATCAGAAAACAACTGGCATGAAGGTTCTAGCTACCTGAGTAACGGTAGGAGTTTAGAGCAGTGTAGCCAAAGAACAAAACGGATTATTCTTTGCCATCTTTGGCTTCCTCAAGATCTCTGCTGGGCACAGGATCCTCAGAAAAAACGGTTCCCAAAATAAGAGCTTGCCCGTTTCACAAGATTTACTTCTGGAGCTGACTTTACCCATGTGAGGCTGGATGTCTCACTCAGTTGTCTTTGTTTTGATTTGTTTTTAAGATCTTTCTAATAGGATGAGCTAGGTTTGCTGGCAAAGAAATGGATTTCTTCTCTCTCTCGGGAATTCTAAATGTCCTCACTGGAGATTTAGGCTGCCCATTCCTGTTTCCAACAATGACGAATGTTTAATGGTCCAGCTTTGGCCAATGGCCCTGGCCTGGCCTGTCTGATTATAACAAATGTTTCTTTTGTAATCTGCTCACTCTGAGGTGAACAGGGATTTCAGACTAGGGAGAAGGGAGAAAGGAGGGGCAGAGGGCAAGGGAGAGAGAGACAGAGAAAGAGGAGGAGAAGGGAGGAAAATGGGAGGGGGGAAAGGAGGGGAGAGAGAAAGAGGGAGGGAGGGAAAAGAAAATGAACTATTTTAAGTCCCCTAAAGGAGCTCTGGTAGCATAGTGGCTAAAGCACTTGACTGCTAACCAGAAGGCTGGCGGTTCAAACCCACCAGCCACTCCTCGGAAAGAAGGTTGGGCAATCCTACTTCCATAGTGATACTGCCTTGGAAACCCAAGGAGAGGTCGCTATGAGTCAGGGCCGACTCGATGGCACATAACAATAACAACAACAAAGCTTTGGCAGGGAGCTCTGGTAGCATAGTGCCTAAGGCACTTGACTGCTAACCAGAAGGCTGGCGGTTCAAACCCATCAGTCACCCCTAGGAAGGGAGATGGAGCAATCTACTTCCGTAGTGATACTGCCTCAGAAACCCAAGGAGGGGTTGCTGTGAGCCGGGGCCGACTTGACGGCAAATAACAACAACAACAACAAAGCCTTGGCAAGAGCTCTAAGGCACTTGACTGCTAACCAGGAGGCTGGTGGTTCAAACCCACCAGCCACTTCTCAGAAGGAAGTTTGGGTAATCTACTTCCATACTGATACCACCTCGGAAACCCAAGGAGGGATCTCTACGAGTCAGGTCCAATTCAACAGCACATAACAACAACAAATCTTGGCAGGTCCCTGGGTGATGCAAATGGTTTATCCTCAGCCAGTAACCCTAAAGTTAGTGACTTAAAACCACCCAGAGGTGCCACAGAAGAAAAGGCCTAGTGATTGGCTTCTGTAAAGATTACAGCCTAGACAACCTTAGGGAGCAGTTCTACTCTAACACGTGGGGTCACCATGAGTAGAAATAGACCCAACAGCATAAGACAAGAACTTGCAGGTGTCTGAGTGGTACAAATGGATTGTGCTTGACTAATTACCTGCTTGACTGCCAACCAAAAGATTGGTGGTTCGAAACCACCCAGCAGCTTCACAGGAGAAAGACCTGGCAACCTGCTTCCATAAGGATTACAGCCAAGAAAATCCTATCAGGCAGCTCTACTCTGTACACACTAAGTCTCCATAACTTAGAATCAACTCGATGGCATTGGATATGGTTTTCTTGGGTTTAAGACCTTGTCATAGTCACAAATTAACTCTGAAGTTTCAGCCATTTGTGAAGGACACAAATGCTCATCGCCTACAGATATTTGCCATTGTGATGAGGTACAAATTTGATCTGTGCATCAAAGGGTGTTGTGGGGGATTGGGTCTCCTAGTTGGGGAAGTGGCAGAGTTTCACCTGTGTGGAACTCATGATACGATAGGAATTTTGTTTATTGGAGAAAAACAGCCATGAGAAGAATTTCAGAGAATACAAAAATAACCATTTATGGTGTGAGAACAGCATGGAAACTCCTGACGTTTTGGCAGAAATGGAATATGGAAGAAAGCTGTGAATCTGGATCATAATTTCCAATATTGAGAATCCAGGATTCCTGACGTTCTCAGAATTGGCCCTCCCAAATCTAGTGGATATTGCTGATGTTACAGTCCTTGGGGAAAGAGTATTAATAAATGTGAACATTTATTGAGTGCTTATTATGCACCAGACCAAGTGATAAGAACTTAGCATGCATCATCTCATTTAACCTTAACAGCAACCCTAGAAGTGCAGACTTTTATGATCACCGTGTACAAGATGGGGAAGCTGAGGCACAGAGTGGTTATCCAGGTTTACCCAGGTCCACAGCTGGGTATTTGACCCCAGGGGGCTGGACTATGGGACCTGCACTCTTGCATTCCCTGAGTGGTAGAAACCTTTATTAAAGCACTTGGTGGGAAACAGAAAGGTTGGACGTTCAAGTCTAACGCCAGGTGCCTCAGAAGAAAGATCTAACAATCTACTTCGAAAAAATTAGGCATTGAAAATCCTATGGAGCACAGTTCTACTCTGATACACATGGGGTTGCTTTGAGTTGGAATCAACTGCATAGCAACTAGCAATTGGTACCCAAACTCTTCATCTTTTCACTATACCACCAGACAAGTGCTGACCAGTAGAACTATGTTGTTGTTGTTGTTGTTATTTGCCGTTGAGTCAGCCCTGACTCATAGCGACCCCTCCTTGGGTTTTCGAGGCAGTGTCACTATGGAAGTAGGATTGCCCAACCTTCCTTCCGAGAGTAGAACTATAATACAAGCCAAATATGTCATTTCAAATTTTCTAGTAGCTACATGAAAAATAAATAAAGCAGGTGAAATTAATTTTTTAAATTGTGATTAAACAAAATAAATGAATAAATAAATTGTGATTTGGGTGAAATTTACAGAGTAAATTCATTTTCCGTACAACAGTTCATACACATTTTGTTTCATGACATTGAATGCAATCCCAATAATGTAAACAGCTCTCTTCCCACTTCCTCCCTGTGGTTACCTTTTCCATGTGTCCTTCTTTCCTATGTATTCCCACCCTCTGAGCTAGCTCCCTATACAAATACTGCTCTTCTGATCTCCCAGGGTTGATTATTCTAAGGAGTGTACCTACCTGGTATAAATGTTCACCTTATATACCTGTCTATTGTTTGGTTGGAGTTCAATTCCAGGCCTGAAAGGTGACTAGGAGCCATAATCTTGGGGGCTTCACCAGGCTCTATCAGACCAGTAAGCCTGGTTGTTTTTATGATTTTGAGGTTTGTTCCACATTTCTCTCCCACTCTATCCAACATCTCCTGCACTGATCCCTTTCCAAGTGGTTGACAGTGGTAGCTGGGCACCAACTAGTTCTTCTGGTCTCAGGGTCACACAGGTCAAGGTTCGCATGGTCCACTAGTCACTTGGACTAATTGTTTCCATTTATCTTTGGTTTTCTTCATTCTTCTTTGTTCCAGATGAGGAGAAACCAGGTGTTGCACCTTCGATGGCTGGTTGCAAATTTTTAAGACCCCAGTCACTACTCACCAAAGTATGATGTAAAACAATGTTTTTGTGTACTATATTATGCCATTTGAGCTTGATGTTCCCTGACACCATGATCCCGAGCCCATGGGCCCACTGACTCACTCCCTTAACTTGACTGTGGCTAAGAAGTTATCATAACTTTACCCTCTGTTAGCTCTGTTATATATATCGACTTTCTTATGTTGTTGTTGTTGTTATGTGCCATCGAGTCAAACCCAACTCATAGCGACCCCTCCTTGGGTTTCCGAGGCAGTATCACTACGGAAATAGGATTGCCCAACCTTCCTTCCGAGGAGTGGCTGGTGGGTTTGAACCGCCAGCCGTCTGGTTAGCAGGCAAGTGTCTTAGCCACTATGCTACCAGAGCTCCCGACTTTCTTATAGCACATAGAAATATGTATGTAGAAATATCTTTGTGGTGGTTATGTTTGTGTGTCAACTTGGCTGGGCCTGGATGAGTGACTGCGCAGCTGAATGTAGTTATTCCCCATGATGAGACTAGTAATGAACTCCATGGTAGAATCTACTGTGAGCAGCTGAGTAGCTGCCTTTGAGTATATGGTCTGCTTCCCATATATAAGAAACAGCTTTGGGAATGGTCTCTAGCTTATGGCACACTTGAGCCCTGCATGTAGCCATGTCATTGTTCAGCAGCCTGCTATGCTCTGATGACCTTGGGACTTTCAATGGACTTAAGTTAATGGCCTGCCGTGTGGTTTGGTAACATCAGGACTGTGCCTTTTTACTTGTCAACCTTGGAGTTCTCAGCCTCAGCAGCCAGCAGCTATCTGAGTGAAGAAACGCTTGTAGCTCCAGTGGGCCGGGAGCAGGAGGCAGAGCTGAAGTGCAAGGTTGAGGGGCTTTCACCCAGCCCCTAGAGCCTAGCACTTTGACCTTGGACTTAAAGCCGCCAAATTGTAAGAATAGACTCCTGTTTGTTCAAGCCATCCCATTTGTGGTATATTCCTGTCAGAGCGGTACTAGGTAACCAGAACAAACATCTAAAAGCAGGGAAAATTATTTAAAAAATATATTCCACTGAACCCAATATATCCAAAATATTTCAACATACAGTCAATATTTAAACATTATTGAAATATTTTATATTCTCTTTTTCATACTAAATCTGTGAAATCTGGTATGTATTTTGTACTTTCAACAAATCTCTAATAGGACAGGTCATATTTCAAGTGGTCAGTAGCCACAGGCAGCAAGCGGCTACCATGTTGGGCAGTGTAAGATACTTATGTTGGAAGACTGTTCAATGCAGAGTGCCTGAGGCAGCAGGAACTCTGAGATGGTGGTTATTGTTAGCTGTTCTTGACTTATGGTGACCCCGCACACAAAGAAATAAAACACTGCATGGTCCTGCATCATCCCCATGATCAGTTGTGAGTTGAACCTGAGTGAGCCATAAGTTTATTTTAAGTTTTTTTAAAAAATGTAATTTCTTTCTTTTTTGTTGAAAAAGTACATGGTAGAACAAGCACCAGTTCAAAAGAGTCTACAATTAATTGGCATTGATTACATTCTTCAAGTTGTACAAACATTCTCACCCTTCTTTTCTGAATTTTTCCTCCCACATTAAAGTGATCCATAGGGCTTTTATTAGCTGATTTGTGGAAGAAGATTCTGAGGCATATTTTCACAGTATGTCTTAGTTTAGAAGCTCCACTAAAATTCCTTCAGCATCGTAGCAACTTACAAGCCTCCACTGACAGGTAGTAGCTATGCATGACACACAGTGGTTGGGAATTTAACCCAGGTCTCCCCACATGTAAGGCAAGAATTCTACCAAAGACCACCACTAACCTCCTCTTTGAATGCTAAGTATTATTATAATTATCACTGAATGCTTACTGTGTGCCAGGCATGTGAACAGAAAAGGAACTCATAGCTTAACTCTAAGTACTTGCTCACATGTTGGGACTGGGATTTGAACTAAGGAAGCTTGGAGTAGCATAGGAGAAGACCTATACAAGAAAGGCTACCTTGAGCATAAAGTTTTCTCCTTGGGGGTGCCATGGAGTGGCATGGCTGTATCCCAGCCCTGCCCACTGGGTGGGATAAACCTCCTCAATGACTGTTCCTACTGCCAGGTTGCCATGGTTACCACTGGCTTCTTCACCATGTGAATAATGGAGGACAGCAGTGATAACTGTAACCACTGTCACCACCTCTGTTAGACAGCACCCCTCAATTCCTGGTAAACTGGAGCTGAAGTGGGACAGGGGGAGGGGGTGCCTAGTTGCCATGAGAACAAGGGGAGTAGCTTTCCATGACCTCATCTGTACAAAGCAAGGGGACTTCTCTCTACTGCCTGAGTTTTCATTACCCTGCCCCCTGTGTCCTCTCCCCTCCCACTTTAGTTTTCTGCAACCAGGGCGTCACCAAGTGCCTGCATGCTCTGCCTGTTACTGTTCATGCCCTTGCTGCTCTTTTAAGATGATTATTTTAAACCCCTAGTCTTTCTTGCCTCTCTTCCTTCCTGCTCCCCTTTCTTCTTCCCTTGCAGAAAAACACTGTCTTATATAGGATGCAAACCCTTTGCCTAGGAGTCAGCAAGCTTTATGGTTAGGAGAGAGGCACATCAGTCCTGGTATCCTCAAAAAAAAAAAAAAAAAAAAAAACCTAACTGCCCTTGAGTCAGATCTGACTCATGGCAATCTCTCCTTGGGTTTCCAAGGTGATATCACTATAGAAATAGACTGCCCGATCTTCCTTCTGAGTAGTAGCTGATGGGTTCTAACCTCCAGCCTTCTGGTTAGTAGTTAAATGCCTTAGGCACTACTCTACCAGCACTCCTTAGAAAGGGATTATTGCAGTCTCTCAGTATGTAAAAATGGTGGCTGTTGTGGGGGTTAAATGGAAGGACAATAGCAGAAAAGTTAAAAGCTGGATCCTTGAAGTCATCATATACACCTGCCTTTGATCCTGGCTCTAGCTGTATGACCTCAAACCAAAAAGCATACTCACTGCCATCAAGTTGATTCTGACTCATAGCATAGACTCATGGGTTTCTGAGGCAGTAATCTTCACAGAAGCAAATTGCCCAGTTTTCCTTCCATGGAGTGGCTGGTGGGTTTGAACCAACAACTTTCTGGTTAGTAATCACATGCCGTAGGCACGGTGCTGCCAGAGCTCCTGAACCTTCATTCCGTCATCTGTGCAATTAGGACAGAGCCCCCGGGTAGTGCAAATAGTTAATGTGCGTGGCTGCTAACAGAAAGGTTGGAAGTTTGAATCCAGCCAGAGTCTCCTTGAAAGAAAGTCCTGGTGAACTGCTCCTTCATATTCAGCCATTGAAAAGCCTACGGAGCACATTTCTACTCTGACACACATGGGGTTGCCATGAGTGAGGATTGACTTGATGGCACCTTGTTAATTAGTACAGCGAGGACAATAGTTTTATACATTTCACAAGAATTTAATGCACTAATGATTCTAAAGCACCGAGCATGCTTCTATCCCCATGTCTCCACCTGGCTGTGACTCTCTAAGGCTCAGTGATCTTGTTCTCTCCTGTTTCTAACCAAGTACAGTTACACCAGACTCTGCCCTTCACTGAAAGAGAACCACCTGCCTTCCTGCCCACACAGGGGAGAGAGAGAAGACACCTCCATTTCCTCTCTTGACTCTCTGTGGCTGTCACCAGCTTCTGATAAGATAGTCCCAGATGGGTGGGCCCCAGAGCTCTGAGGGAGATTAAGAGCTTAGAGTTGACAGGAATGTCATGCTTCTCTGAACTGGTGGGGGTGGCACCCTTCATCACTTTGAGGTACAGGGTAGGGGAGGTGGTGGTTGATGACAAGGAGCAAAGGAGGATCTGCAGCATTCCTTTCCCCAAACAATGTGACTCCTTCCTGCCCCCCTTCCCATCTGCCCTCAGCAGACTTTCACAGTGCAAGAGGGAATGCAGAAGACAGGGATCCCTCCAAAGCCCACCATGAGAAGTCTCCAGGAATAGGGATCAATTTGCAAGTATGTGCATTTTGCTTGGAGAGCAGGACTAGCATTTATGCAGTTCTCATAGGCAGGTCTCTTCAAGTACAGTCTCCACGGTGATGTATTGGAACTCTCCTGTACCAACTTGCAAGAGCCAGTTGTTAAAATTTCAGAACTTTTGTGTTAATGTGTAATGGTACTAAACATAAGTATGAACTTATATAAACTTATAATTAAATAAATTATACTGAAAACAAAAGTAATATATACTCAAAACTCATTACTTCTAATTATTTGGCTTCTTTTTATTTTGTCTGTGCTCTTGGGGTTACATGCATTTATTATAGCAGTAATGCTACATAATGGGAGAATATCGAGCATCTCTTCTTAGGTCTGCCATCAGTGATCACCTTAATAGCTTGAAATTGGCCATTATGGGAGTATTTACACTACAGAAATTGGCAAGTGCTACAAACCAACCTTTCCCATTGTCCAGAGCCTTTGTTAAACTTTTTTTGAGCTCCTCATTGTCTCTGCACCAATCAAAACAGAAAGATCTGAGGTGGTTGGTTATAAGTACAGATCCCAGACCCATTGAATCAGAATCTTTACGTGGGGCTTGAGAATATATGTTTCTAGAGAGCTCCCCAGGGGATTCATAAGCACACTGAAAATGAGAGGGAATAAAGAAGGG
The DNA here is from genome assembly GCF_000298275.1 of Orycteropus afer afer. NCBI lineage: Eukaryota > Metazoa > Chordata > Mammalia > Tubulidentata > Orycteropodidae > Orycteropus > Orycteropus afer. The sequence continues at coordinate 6,447,194 of NW_006921767.1, forward strand.
AAGGAAGAATAGGTAATGTGGAGGGAAAAAGAACAGGTAGGAAAAGAGCGGGTTTCCAGGTCCAGTCAGAGCACAATTGAAAAGTGGGTGGAGGCTGAATTCCAGTGTCTACTACCTTTTAAAATTATTATATTATGAGAAGTATTTACTGAGTGCTCACTATGGTTCAGGCACAATGCTAAGTGCCTTAAGTATATTGTTTCATTTATCTCTCACATTAATTAAGAACTTGTTATTATCTCCATTTCACTGGGAGGAGGCAGAACTTTGGACAAATCTGGTGGCCATGGTCTCCTCTGCTCCTCCCCTTATTAGCATCTCCAGGCTTTGGAAAAATCCCCCTATCCTTTTGAAGCCTGAAGCAGCAGGATTAAAAAGTATGATGTAGTGAAGCAAGTAGCTCCAGGAGTATGAAACTGGCTGAGGGTGGGACATGTTAGTTCTTCGCCTATGATGTAAAGTGGGAGCACGCATAGAAGAGTTTTCTATCTCTGCCCAGACAGCTTTCTGAGCCGGAGGACTGCTCATAATGGAACTGTTTCCTGTTGTTTGCTGTCTCTTGTCTGTAAGTGATTAAAATGGCTTTCATTTGCTAACGCTTTGTGAGTATCTTATGTGTATAGCTCCATCAGATTAGATGGACGTAGCACCCATGGAGTGGTTGAGGCCACTGGGTAGAATCTTCATCCTAGTAGTCTAGTGACAGCTGGGAATTTTAAGGCAACTCTGTGTGTAACAAGGAGCTCTGGTGGTGTAGTGGTTAAGGCATTTGGCTGCTAACCAAAATGTCAGTAGTTTGAACCCACCAGCTGCTCCATGGAAGGAAGATGAGGCAGTCTGTTTCTGTAAAAATTCACAGTCAGAATCCACTTGATGGCAGTGAACTTGGTTTTGGTTTGATGTGTGTAACACAGAAACGGAAGCTTAGACTAAAATGTCTTGCCCAATGTCCACACCCAGCAAGAGTTAGAGGCAAAATTCAAACCACAGAGGTAGTCTGACTCCAGAAGCCATGATCTTACTCCAACTGCAGCTCCTGGCACATAAAAGAGCCCCAGTAAATGTTTGCAAAGACTCATCCAGAACACATCACTCTGTCAGAGCAGCATCTCTTCTGGGATGGATTTAAGGATACAAGATTTTTTTATTTTTTGAGGAGGGGCAAAGATACACAAGAAAACATACACTTTCAGCAATTTTTACATGTATAGTTCATTGACAATGGTTACTTACTTCACATTAAGTCACCACTCTCCCAGCTACTGCCCCTATTGTTTTACTATAGTTAACTTAGACTCTCTGCCCCTTAAAGTTCTCACCTGTATTTAACAGTTATTGTTGTCCTTTTGAGCTCATATTGATAATTCTTTAAAAGTAATTTCTTAAGAGTACGGTCTGTGAGTTCTATGTGGCCATGGCAATGAATTGTTGAATCCATCAGAGAAGAAGAGGATGCTGGGGGAGAGATAGTTGGTGTCAGAACTAGTCAAAGGCTTGCAGAGAGGAGGCATGTCTGACCTTTGCCTCATAGGAATCAGCCTTGGACTACTGATGCTGATAATGATCCTCCTCCCTCCTTGTGAAGTTAGAGGAGGTCCAGTGCCTCTACTATGCCATTCTTACAAGTCACTAATTATTTGTATCAATTTCCCAGGGCTGCTGTAACAAGTTACCACAAACTTGGTGGCTTAAAATAAGAGAAATTGATTCTTTCACAATTTGGGGGGTTAAGAGCCTGAAATGCCCATTAAGTTTCTGAGTCTGTAAATCTTTATGGAAGTAGATTGCCTCAGCTTCCTTCCACAGAGCAGCTGGTGGATTTGAACCACTGACCTTCTAATTAGCAGCCAAATGCCTTCCTCACTAAGTCAGCAGAGCTCCTTAGTTAGACTTAAGTACATAACAAAAAATTTTCCCTGCAGCTGTCAAACTCTTAAATAAACTTAAAACTCACTGCCTTGGAGTCCACCTGACTCATAGTGACCCTTCCTTGGGCTTCCAAGGGGGTATCACTATGGAAGTAGATTGCCCAACCTTCCTTTCAAGGAGTGGCTGGTGGGTTTGAACCACCAGCCTTCTTGTTAACAGTCAAATGCCTCAGGCACTATGCTACCAGAGCTTCTAAGTACATAACAAAACAAGCAATAACCATAATTAAAAAAAAAAAAAAAAAAAAAAAAAAACCTTTTTCTTTGTGGTTAAACTAAAGATACAGAAAGAATGTTCTTATGGGAGTGTCTTGACACAAGATCCTTATAAGAAATTCCTTTAATAGCCATCAGGAGATGTTTTAAGATAATTACCTTATGACCACACTGTCATATCCTCCTTAGTCACATTAAACTAATCAATCTAAAGAGCCCATATTTATATTTCTAACCAATCACTGTAAAGCTCCCCCAACCCTGAGTTGTCCTCCCTTCACCTTCCCTGATCTTCCAACTTCCAATCAGAATTGTACCATTAATTTTTCATTTTACCTCATAAATATGTTTCTGTTACTCCACAATTTTGGAGCATTTGATTTCAATTTGTGAGATCAGATGTGTCCCCAGTTTGAACTATATTGGACCTCAGTAAATGTCTTTGCTTTTATTTTAATGGTATATGTTCTTTTCTTTTTAATGCATTTTATTGAAATATAGTTTATGTACAGTGAAATACACAAAACTAAAGTGACATGGGTTCTCTAGAGAAGCAAAACCAGTAAAGTTTGTTATAGAGAGAGAGAAAGAGAAATTTATCTTAGGAAAATGGCTCACACACTTATAGAAGCTGGCAAGTCCCAAGTTCTTGGATCCCATGTCAAGTTGGAGGCTTTTTCCGACTCACGCAGCTGTAGGGGCCGAGGAGCTCAAGGTTGGCAGGCAGTATACTGGCTGTTGACTCCAACAAATGATGAATCCAAGATCTCCAGGCCGAATGGTGGATTGTTTGCTCATGAACAGTTGTAGGCAGCACAACAGAATCCTGATCCACAGAAGAAGAGAGTCTCTTTTCCCAGGATGTCCACAAATATACTAGAAGCAGGCCACACTCCTAGGGAAACTCCCCTTCAACAGATTGGCTGCTCAAAACATATACATCTGATCCGATCACGGGAACAACCCATATCACAATTGCTCAAACCACACAGAATCGTGGTCCAGCCAAGTTGACACACAGCTCCAACCATCACGAGGGTCAATGCAATTTTTTTTTTTTCAGTGTTTCCTCCCCTGGCAACCAACAAAGAAAGTTTCCCTCCATATATAAACCTTTCCTTGACCCTCCACAACAACGAACTAATACTATTCTTTTCCTTCTGTGATTGACTTACTTTACTCAGCATAATGTCCTCCAAGTTCGTCCATATTATGAGGTGTTTTGCAGACTCTACATTGTTCTTTAGTGCTGTATAGCATTCCATTATGTGTATGTACCATAGTTTGGTCATCAACTCTTCAGCTATAAATCTTAGAGATAAGTCCCTTGCCAGATATGTAATTACCATGAATTTATTAAATTACTATGAATTTGTTGCTGTCATTTTTTGTTATGTGCTTTCTCATGGTATCGATTTCTTTGTTCCATATACTTTTCTACGCTGAGCTCGTTTTGTTTGTGAATCATGTTATCACTTCCTTCATTGCTATTGTTTTATTATTTGCTGAATATTTGTGCTGGTCCTCTTTTTTGATGTGAAGGTTTATCATTTTTCTTTGAGGTTACCCTGTGATTTATGGTTTTCTTCCCTAGTTTAGAACAGTCAGTTCTATCTTATAGTTGTCTTGATTTCCCTACCATCTAGAAGTTCTGTAACAACACAGTTTTTTCCCTCTTTTTGGTTTGTAGTTGTCCTTATTTGTCGGTTGGTGTCTCTGGTTCCCTGTTTACAATCTTGTAGTCTTATTTACTTTGGATACTTCCATAGCTGGATTGGTTTCTGGATTATATCATCATGTGTGTTAATGGTCAGTTGTTGTTGGCTGTTGTTGCTTTTCTGTCCAAAGGGCTCTGTTTTGGTTACCTAGTGCCAGTCTGACAGAAAATATACCACAAATGGGATGGCCTTAACAAACAGGAGTTTATTCTTACAAGTTGGAGGCTTTAAGTCCAAATTCAAAATGCCAGGCTTTAGGGGCTGGGTGAAAGCCCCTCAACCTTGGGGTCCAGCTCTGCCTCCTGCTCCTGGCCCACTGGGGCTAGAGGCATTTCTTTGCTCAGACAGCTGTTGGCTCCTGAGGCTGAAAAGTCCCAAGGTTGACAAGTAAAAAGACACAGTCCTGACGTTACCAAACCACATGGCAGATCATTAATTCAAGTTCACTGTAAGTCCCAAGGTCGGCAGAGCATGGCAGGATGCTGAACAATGACACAGCAACATTTAGGGTCCAAGCATGTCATATGCTAGAGACCATTCCCAAGGCTTCTCCTTATATAGAGGAAGCAGACCATATCCCAAAGGCAGCTACTTAGCTGCTTGTGGTAGATCCCACTGTGGAGCTGACTGCCAGTCCCATCATGGGGAATAACTACCAGCTGCCCAGCCACTCAACCAGGCCCAGCCAAGTTGACACACAACATAACCATCACAGGCTCTCTTTAGCATCTCTTTTAAGTTTGGTTGGGTTTTAACAAATTCCCTTAATTTCTGCTTATCTAGAAATCTCCTAATTTCACCATCATATCTGAGGGGCAATTTTGCTGGGTATATAATTCTTGGTTGGAAAATTTTCTCTTTCAGGGTTTTATAAATGCCATCTGCAGTGTAGTAAATTACTTAGTATGGCTTTTCTACCCATGAGTCATTGTAAACTCAGTGGTGGAATGAGCAACTGAGGAGCTGATTGTAAATGTTATCCACGTGGAGTATTTCTGTTGGGCGTGACACAATACAATGTTCTGGGAGATGCCCACTTTCTCTCAGGTGCTTGGAGTTCTGATGCTATGATTGGCTAGTTTGACCACCTTGCCAGGCTCAAAGGGAGGCCTCCTGGAGGCAGAACTCTCTCTGACTGCTGGTGGAGGAAGACGTGCTGCCAAAAGAGACACGCATTCCTGAAGGAAACACGTGCTGTTGGGAAAGAGACGCAAGAGACACGCATCACTGAGTGAGACACTGAGGGACCAGCACTGCTGGGAAAGAGACTGTGAAAGACTGTTGGCTGAGGGACGGTGGGCTGGGAGAGAGACTGACCATTCTTCCTGAACTTGAGTTGTAGCCTGGTGCTTCCCTAATAAACCCCGTAATCCGTGAGTTCTGTGTGGCCACTGCAGCGAATTATTGAACCCAGGAGAGAGGTGGTGGGTGCTTTGGGAGGAATGGTTGGTGAAAAGGCTGGAGGGAGGCAGCATGTCTGGCCTTGTAGGCATAGGCCTTGGGTTACTGCTGGTAATCCTGCCTTCCTCTTGTGAGATTAGAGGAGGTCAGAACATGTGGCCTCCTTGCCGTTTTTGCACCATCCCATTGTCTTCTCACCTGCATGGTTTCTGCTGAGAAATCTGAGCTCAGTCTTATTGGTTGCTCCTTGTAAGTAACTTTTCGTTTTTCCCATGCTGCTTTCATGATTCTTTGTCTTTAGTTTTGGTAAGTTTTATAATGATATGTCTGGGTGATTTTCTTTTGGGGTCTAACCTGTTTGGGGTTTGTTGGACTTCCTGAATGGATATAATCTCATCTTTCATCATACCAGGATAATTCTCTTCCAACAAATCTTTGACAATTTTCTCTGTGGTTATATTTGTCTCTTCCTGTTCTGGAATTCTGATTACACGTAGGTTATTCCTTTTGATGGTATCCCACATGAACCCTAGGCTTTCTTAATTTTGTTTTGATCTTTTTTCTGATTTATCCCTTTCCAAAGAAGTGTTCAGATATTTGCCTCCATTCTCCCTAATTCTATCTTCCATTGTTTCAATTCTGCTCCTTTGCCCATTCAATGTCTTATCTATTTCTGAAAATTTAGTATTAATCTTCTGGATTTCTGTGTGTAGATTTTGTATCATTTCTAATTTTTCTTTATTTTGTCATTTTGTTCTTATATTGTCTTTTGAAATTGTTCTAGGGTTTTCTCTGTGTTTTCCTTGATCTGTCTCTCAGTTTATGAAGATACCTAAATATAATTCTTTTGAATTCCTTATCAGGGAGTTCTAATGCTGCATCTTCCTCAGGGATATGTTTTGGGTCTGTATCCTGGTCCCTTGTTTCTCATGCTTTATCTTGCTTCTTTGTGTGGACTGTGATGCTCTTTTATCTCTGAGGCATTGTGATGTTTTTGTGTTTATATTTAATTGGTGATTGTATGTTGGAGTGACTTGCCCATAATTTTCATTTTCTTTGTTTTGTTTGTATGTTATCTACACAAGAAGGGTACTGTGCTCCTGTATTCACTAGTTGACAGCACTTACACAATCACCACCTGTCTCCTTTCCTGTTATCAGCCTCTGGTATGTCCCTGATAACCTTGGCAAACAGACCCTAGTCTTAGGTACCTGGAATCTGAGTGAGAATGCTATCACTTTAAAATCCAAAATGGTTGCCACTTGTAAACATTCAAAATGGCTTTACCTTCAGTCATTTTAAATATCCAAAATGGCTGCTGCTTGTGAACATTCAAAATGGCTGCACCCTCTGTCACTTTAAATATCCAAAATGGCTGCAGCGTGTAAACAATCAAAATGGCTGTGCCCTCCAGACAGTGGAAAGTTAACAGCTCAAATTGTCTCCATCCTTGCCGTTTCCCTTTCTAGTCATAGGCCACCAGCACAGTTGTTCATGCAGCCCTTGGTGACCAGGGCTGACCTTTAGGTCAATTCTCAGGTCTCAACACCACTTGGAAATATTCAGGCTATTGGTCCTGTCAGAGTAGTTGACAGTCTGGAGCTCTGACTGTCTCTGTACTCACTGTTTTCATTCAGGTTTTTCCACTGGTTTGTTCCTAATCCACTTCTGTATAGTTCCTTTCAAAACTCAGGGCTCCAGGATTATCTTCTGTATCTCTGTCAATTGGTTTTTCTTTTCTTTGTTGAAGAGGGTCTGTATCTCTTGTCTACCTAGTCCTCCCTCTTACTGGAAATCCCAACAGTATATGTTCTTGAGAGTCCAAACCACTGAATTGATTTTCTGTACAGAAAGAGCCCTGATTTGATGAGGGGAAAAAAAAAGCCTCCTTTGGGGCTTATCTCTAGCTCAACCTCCTTTCAAGCCATTCTTTGCTGTCCTCAAACACCCGCAGATTTTCTGCAAGAGTTATTCTCTTATTCTTTAAACCTCAGTTTCTTCCTTGGTCCCCTAAAGTGACCAAGCGCATCCTGTGAATGCTTCCAGACCCCTGGCCTTCCCCTTTTGTAACACTTGTCCCATTTATAATTACTTGTTCAAACTCTATTTTCCCCATAATGCTATACATTCCATGAAGACAAGAGCTGTGTCTGCCTGATTCTCTGTTACAGTACTGGATCCTGGCAGAGTGCTTCATGTGTAACAAGGGGTCACAAGTTTCTTTTCAATGAATGAAAAAAGAAGAGCAGCCAAAGTTTTTCCCAAAGTTTCCCTAAAGGGAAAAGAAAATTCTGTACTCATCACAGAGCATGTGGCTCTTTTCTTGAAAACTACGCTACCAGGATGGTGTTAGGCATTCATTGGAATTACACCTGTCTTCCCAGAATCAAGGCTCAAAAAGTAGATGGTGGTAAGCAGAGCTACTCTAGGGCTATGCATGTTGAGGTTTATAAATGGAATCCCCTACAGCAAGAGTTGGCAAACTATGGCAGTCAGGACATATCTACCCACTGTTGTTTTTTTTTTTTTTTTTTCAGTGTTTCCTCCCTTCCCCACCCACCCCTAGTAACCAACAAAGAAAGTTTCCTTCCATATATAAACCTTTCCTTGACTTTTTACAATAATGAACTAATATTGATTTGTCCTTCCGTGATTGACTAATTTCACTCAGCATAATGTCTTCCATGTTCATTCGTGTTATGTGGCCTTTTGTAGATTCTGCATCATTCTTTAGTGTTGCATAGTATTCCATTGTGTGTATGTACCATAGTTTGGTTATCCATTCTTCTGTTGATGGACACCTAGGTTGTTTCAACTTTTTGCTATTGTAAATAGTGCTGTGATGAACATGGGTGTGCATATGTTTGTTCTTGTCCAGGCTCTCACTTCTTTAGGATATATACCTAGTAATGGGATTGCTGGATCAGATGGTCTTTCTAATTCCAACTTTTTAAGGAATCACCATACTGTTTTCCACCATGGTCATATCATTTGACAGTCCCACCAGCAATGTATGAGAGTCCCAATCTCTCCACATCTTTACAAGCATTTGTTGTATTCTGTCTTGTTGAAATTTGCTCTTAGTGCTGGGCCAGATGGTATCTCATTGTTGTTTTGATTTTCATCTCTCTAATGGCTAATGACTATGAACATTTCTTCATGTGTTTGTTGGCCACCTGTATCCTTTTTGGTGAATTGTCTGTTCATGTCTTCTGCCATTTTTTTAAATTTAATTTTTATTTTATTTTTTTTATTGTGATTTGGGTGAAGTTTTACAGAGCAAATTCACTTTCCATACAGCAGTTTACATATACTTTGTCTCATGACATTGACCACAGTTTACCACAATGCAACAGCTCCCCTCCAACTTCCT
>NW_006921767.1:6460683-6469884 GCF_000298275.1 Orycteropus afer afer
TACCACCAGCCTTCTGGTTAGCAGTCAAGTGCCTTAGGCACTGTACTACCAGAGCTCCTATGCCATAAATTAGGGCCCCAATGAGTCGGGTCTGACTTGACAGCACACAACAACAACAACAAATATGGCTCTATTTTTTTCCTTGAGGATTTTATAGTTTTAGGTTTTACGTTTAAGTCTTTGATCCATCTGGAGTTAGTTTTTGTGTATGGTGTGAGGTATGGATCTTGTTTCATATTCCTGCAAATGGATAACCAGTTTTGCCAGCACCGTTTGTTGAAGAGACTATCTCTTTCCCATTCAATGTGTTTTAGCCCTTTGTCAAAGATTAGCTGACCATAGGTTGACAGATCTGTTCCTAGGTTCTCAATTCTATTCTACTGGTCTGTCTGTCATTGTAACAATACCAGGCTGTTTTGACTACTGTGGCTGTACAGTAGGTTGTGAGATCTGGAAGTGTGAGACCTCCACTTTATTGTCGTTCTTCAGTAGTGCTTTGTTTATCCGAGGTCTCTTTCCTTTCAATATAAAATTAGTGATTGGTTTTTCTATATCCTTAAAGAATGTTGATGAGATTGGGATTGCATTGAACGTATAGATTGCTTTAGGTAGTATTGACATCTTCACAATGTTCAACCTTCCTATCCACAAGGGGTATGTTTTTCCATTTATGTAGATCTCTTATGATTTCTTGAAGTAGTGTTTTGTAAGTTTCTTTGTACAAGTCTTTTGTGTTCCTGGTAAGATTTATTCCCCAGTATTTGTTGTTGTTGTTGTATCTATTATAAATAGTATCGATTTCTTTATTTCCTTTTCAGCAATCTTTTGGCTGGTGTAGAGAAATCCAATAGATTTTTGTGTGTTGATCTTGTATCCTGCCACTATGCTAAATCCATCAGCTTGTTCCAGTAGTTTTCTTGCGGAGTCTCTTGGATTTTCCATGTGTAAGATCATATCATCAGCAAATAGGAACAGCTTTACTTCTTCCTCACCAAGTTGAATGCCTTTGATTCTCTCTCCATTGAGAATAATGTTGGCTGTTGGTTTTGTATATATTCCCTTTATTATGTTCAAGAATTTCCCTTCTATGCCTATTTTTCTGAGAGTTATCAGGAATGGGTGCTGGATTTGATCAAATGCCTTTTCTGCAATGATTAATGTGATCATGTAATTCTTTTCCTTAATTTTACTTATGTGATGGATGACGTTGATTGTTTTTATTATGTTCAACCATCTTTGCATACCTGGTATGAACCCACTTGGTCATAATGTATTAATTTTTTTATATGTTGTTGGGCTAGGGTTTTGCTGAATATTTTTGCATCTATATTCATGAGAGATATTGGTGTGTAGTTTTCCTTTTTAGTGATGTCTTCACCTGGTTTTGGTATAAGGTTATGCTTGTTTTATAAAATGAACTTGGGAGGATTCCATCCTTTTCTATGTTCTGGAATAGTTTGAGTAGGATTGATGTCAGCTCTTCTCTGAACGTTTGGTAGAATTCTCCAGTGAAACAGTCTGGGCCAGGGCTTTTTTTTGTTGGTAATTTTTTAATTACATCTTCAATTGCTTCTTTTGTTATGGTTCTGTTAAAATTTTCCACCTCAGTCTCTGTTAGTTTAGGTAAGTAGTATGTTTCTAGAAATCTGTCCATTTCTTCTAGGTTTTCAGATTGGTTGAAATACAGTTCTTCATAGAATCCTCATATTATCCTTTTTATTTCAGTTGGTTCTATTGTGATGTCACCCAATTCATTTCTGATTGTGTATTTGTTAAGTTTTCCAGTGGTTTGTCAGTTTTATTAATCTTTTCAAAAAGCCAACTTCTTGTTGATTTTTTCTATTGTCTTTCTATTTTTTGTTTAATTTTTTTCTGCTCATATCTTTGTTATTTCTTTTCTTCTGGTGACTGTAGGCTTTTTTAATTTTTACTGCTCTTTTTCTAATTGTTAAAGATGTTGGGTTAAGGTGTTGATTTTGGCTCTTTCTTCTTTTTTGATGTGTGCATTTATTGCTATGTATTGTCTTCTGATCACTGCTTTTGCTCTGTCTCAAAGATTTTAGTATGTTGTGTTTTTGTTCACATTGATTCAAGGAATTTTTTAATTTCATATTTATTTTTTCTGTTCCCTAGTCAGTTTTAAGGAGGGTGTTATTCAATTTTCACATGTTTGTTCTTTTTCCATTGATCTTCCTATTCTTGATTTCTAATTTTACAGCATTGTGATTTGAGAAGATGCTTTGCAGTATTTCAGTGTTTCTAAATTTATTGAGGTTTGCTTTGTGGCCTAACATATACTCTATCCTGGAGAATGTTCAATGTGTACTGGATAAGAATACATACTGTGCTGTTGTTGGATGAAATGCTCTGTAGATGTCTATAAGGCCAAGTTGGTGGATTATATTGGTTAGTTCTTCTCTGTCTTGTATTTCTTTCCAATTATTCTGTCTTTCATTGAAAGTGCTGTATTAAAGTCTCATACTATTACCATGGAAGCTCTGGTGGCGTAGTGCCTAAGGCATTTGACTGCTAACCAGAAGCCTGGCAGTTCAAACCCACCAGCCACTCCTCGGAAGAATGACTGGGCAATCTACTTTCATAGTGATACCACCTCAGAAACCCAAGGAGGAGTTGCTATGAGTCGGATCTGACTCAAAGGCAGTGAGTTTTACTGTTATTGTGTAGTCATCTATTTGTCTTTTCAATTCTGTTAAAATCTGATTTATGTATTTTAGGGCTCTAAATTGGACATATAGATATTTATTATGGTTATGTCCTCTTGTTCAATCGATCCTTTAATCATTATATGATGTTCTTTGTTGTCTCTTATGGTGATTTTTTTCTTAAGGCCCGTTTTATTAGAAATAAATATTGCCATTCCTACTTTTTTTTTTATTGCCCATTGCTTAGTATGTCTTTTTCCAACCTTTGATTTTTAGTCTATTTTTGTCTTTGTCACTAAGGTGTGTCTCTTGTAGACAGCATATTGATGGGTCATATTTTCTTATCCAGTCTGCAACTCTTTGGCTCTTGACAGTCCACAGCTCTGTTTGTCTTCTTATTCATTGTTTTCATTCAGGTTCTTCTACTAGTTGGTATTCAAGCCATTTCTGTATCCTTCCTTTCGAAGCTCAGGACTCCAGAATTATCTTCTGTGTCTGTGTCAATTGGTTTCTCTTTACTTTATTCAAGAGGGTCTATGTAGTTTGTTTGTGTATTCTGCCATCTTACCAGAAGTCCCCTGGATAGGTTGAAACACCTTTCCAAAATAATTTCATTTGAAAGGCCTTTACCAGTAAGCTGATGTCACTGAAGTTTGCTTTTCTGGCCCTACATTTGGGGAAAATTGAACAGGTTGAATAAATTGATCTCTAGGGGCCCTTCCAGGAGTAACACTCCTCCATTTTCTTGCTAATCGGGCCTGGGTGCTGACAGTTCAGCTTAGGAAATGGCTACTAGGAATGTGTTTATTTAATTAAAGTATCTTGCAGTACAGGAGTTATAATAGATGCTGAAGAAACAAGCTCTGTTCTCTGATTTCATTGAAGTAAAAGTAGACACAAAGATAGGGTCTTTCTCAGTCTTTGTTTCTGTCTCTCTGTGTCTCCTGCTTTCTCAATTTCTCTTTCTCTCTTGATCTCTGTCTCACACACACCTGGAATAGTGATTTGAGGAGAGAATCACAAGTTTCCAGCAAGGGAAGTAAATTTCTGTCCCAGATATCTTAACTACAGTTATGTGTTGCTTAATGTCTATGATGCATTATGTGAAATAGGACATTATGTGATTTGGACATTGAGCAAACACCATATGAAAACCTTTTGGGAGCCTTTTTCAGGTCATCCTTTTCACCTCTGCTGCTGCTGCCACTGCTGCTGGAGCTGCTGGTGGAGGCCAGAGGAAGGGCAGCAGCAGCTGAGAAGGTGGCTGCAGGAGAGGATCAAGAGGGAGCAGAGTGAGCCCAGACCCTCCTGCTAGTCTGCTAGCCTGTCAATGAGACTGCCTAGCACATAACCACATAAATGCCTATACCCCACCTGTGGTCTGGTGCTGTAAGGAACTGGGTTTGGGATCTTTAACAACAAAACAAACAACAACAACAACAAAAACCACAGTCACCTTATGGGAGCAGTAAGACAGTTACCTGAACAGACAGACATTAAGCAATGTACACTTCTACTCAATTTTACAGCCTGTTGCTAGACTCTGAAGCTTTGTCACTCAAAATGTGGTCCAGAAACCATCAATATCTCCTGAAAGTTTGTTAGAAATGTTGAATCTTGGGCCCCACCCCAGACTCACTGAATCAGAATCTGCATTTTAATAAGATCCCCGAGGCAACCTGAATCTCCATTAAAGTTTGAGAAGTGCCTTTATCAAGGTCCCAGTTTCCTGGCTCTTTATTTTCTTTAATCTCATTCAAGACATCTTGAAGTAGATGTTCCCCTCTATTCATGACCACTTAGAGTTTCTGAAAGGAGAGCTGGTGGCTCATTGGTTAAAGCACTTGGCTGATAACCTAAAGATTGGGAGTTTGAACCCACCAGCCACTCCAGGGAAGAAACATGTGGCAGTCTGCTTTCATGAAGATCCCAGAAACCAAAATCCTACTGCCATCAAGTAGATTCCAACTCATACAGCATTGGAAATCCCATGGGGGCAGTCTGCTCTGTCCTATAAGGTCACTGTGAGTTGGAATTGACTCAGTAGCAATGGGTTTGGTTTTGGTTTTTAGAGTCTCTGGAATGCCCTATGTAGCTTGATCTTTCTGATGACTTCAGAGAACCTAAGCATAGCTCTCTGTCAATCAATATGCCAACAAGAGTGAAGCCACACTCCAAACTGTTAGAATTTAAAATATCCTTGTTCCAGTATCTGGAGAAATGTTGGGCATAAATACTTTCTGGTAAAATGTTTGCATTCAAATGGCCATGTTGTGGGAAACCATTGTCATTTCTCTCCAGTCCATTCTGATTCTGGTGCAACTGTAAGAAGATTTTCTAATGCTCTGGAGCCATGTCCAATGCACTGTGTACGTCAGCCTTTACTTAATGTCAAAAGACTTGCCTCATTGCAAATCTCAGAAACATTTCTGCTACAAGGTTGCTTGCCTATAGATATTTGTATGAAAGGTAAATGAGCATTGGAAAAAATATAATAAAAATCCTTCCCTGAACTGGAAATACCAAAATAGTGTTTCAGGCTGTTGTGCAGATTTCCTACCCACCCCCACTCACTTTTCCCCCTTGTATTGGGGATGTACATAGTGCCTAAGGCATTTGACTGCTAGCCAGAAGGCTGGCAGTTCAAACCCACTAGCCACTCCTCGGAAAGAAGATTGGGCAATCTACTTCAGTATATCTCTGCTTCAGAAACCCAAGGTGGGGTTGCCTGCCATGAGTTGAATAGACTTAACAGCAGTGAGTTTGGTTTTTGGTTATAGAGCTTTCTAGCCTATAATCTTTATGGAAGAAGCCCTGGTGGCAAAGTTGTTAAGCACTCAGCTGTCAACCAAAATGTTGGTGATTCAAACTTAACAGCTGCTCCATGGGAGAAAGATGAGGCAATCTGCTTCCATAAAGATTACAGCCTTGGAAACCCCATTGGACAATTCTATTCTTTCATATAGGGCCGCTCTAAGTAAGAATTGACTTAATGGCAAAGGATTTGGTTTGTTTTTTGGATAATCTTTATGGGAGTAGATCACCAGGTCTCCAGTGAAGCCACTGGTTGGATTCTAACTGCCAACCTTTTGGTTAACAGCTGAGCAATTAACCATTGCTCCACCAGGGCTCCTTGTTTATAATTTAGAGAGCCACAGTTCCACATGGTTAGGAGGGTCAAATACTTCTATCTGACCTGATGAAATAACTCGATGATTTCCAGACATTTCTGTTGTTAAGAAATTTTGACTTAACCAACTAACATCAATCTATAGCTAGACAGTCCATGTTTAGGGCTGTCATTAAAAGCATACTGACACCCTTAGGAACTAGCCAGCTCCCTGAGATAACCCATCTTAAAAGCAAGGTTTCTCAGGGCCCATGAATCTAGACCCCTAAATAATAATGATAACAATGGGTGTTTTAAAATTCATGTTTGGCATTTATGTTTGTGATTTTTAATCCTGTTTAAGTTAGGGTGTCCCTAAAAGCAGAGCCTGAGACAAGGATTTAGATGTAGGAGGTTTATGTGAGAGGTGATTCCAGGAAATAGGAGATTTGTTGTGGAGTGGGGAGCATGAGAAGGAGAGAAGATCTATATGAGGGGCTGCCCATGTTTGCTGCTGTGAGCCACAAGGACTGGATTGCAGTGGGGCATCTGAGAAGCATAAAGAATACCTCCAAGAAATGTCTCCCAAAGGCCAAGGGGATTGGGGCACTTGTCCACTGCTTTCAAACCCACTTAGTAAAATGTTGCCCTTAGAGGCATCAACCCTCTACTTTTCTTATATTGGCCAAGCAAGTTTTCAGGCAGCGTCACAGAAAGCCCTGGAACATGATACAGAAAGTAGCTTGACTGCTTAAGGCAGGGGGCTAGCTATGAGATGTGAGTCTGAGCTAGAAGAAACTGCTCAGCATGGGCACATCCAGAAGTTACTACCATATCTCTCAACATGTTTGTTGTTGTTAGCTGCTGTTGAGTTTGCCTCTGACTCATGGTAAACCTTTGTATGATGAAATGAAATGTCCAGCTCTGCACCATCCATATGATCAGTTGTGGATTGGAATATTGTGATTCATAGGGTTTTCACTGGCTGATTTTCAGAAGTAGATCACCAGGCCTTTTTTCCTAGTCTGTCTTAAGCTGGAAGCTCTGCTGAAACCTGTTCAGCATCTGAGCAACACACAAACCTCCACTAAAAGATGGTAGTGGCTGTGCATGAGGTACACTGGCCAGGAATCAAACCCTGGTCTTCCTGCATGGAAGGTGAGAATTTTACCCCTGAACTACAAACACTCTCATCTCAACACCTTTAGGAAGCAAGTTTTATTACCCCCATTTCAGAGCCAAGGAAATTGAAGCTCAGAGAGGTTAAATACTTTTCCCAGCTATGAGGCAGGGGTTTTAGGGGGCTGGGCACAAGCTGTCTGATTCCAGGGTGCTTCTCTGAAGCTGCCACAGTGTCCTATAAAGGAAAACATAAAGTCTGTGGAGGACTGTGGCAACCACAACTTTGGTCTATTCAGCATGTCCTTTGAGGAAGCTTTTCCCTACAATCACAGGCCCCACTAAGTGCCCTGTCTCCTCAATGCAAGGCTGAACCTATGACCCTGGGTGGCCAGTGACAGAGCACTTTATCCTATGTGGCCAGTGTGATGGGTTTAGTGATGGGCAAGGGAGCAACAGGGCAAGTGATTCTTCCCTAGGACTGGAATGTGTGTGTTGATAGAGGAGTTCTGTTTTCCACTGAGTTTGCTAAACTGGGATTATACGTAGATAACATTTATTGTCCCAAACTACATATAAGACAATGTATAGAAAAGGATACAATGAGACCACACACATGCAGAGAACTGAGAAGACAGGAAATGAATGACCTGACGATGTTGTCTGAGACCCTAGATCCAGCCACACTTAAAGTCTACACCTGAACTGGTAGCTGCATGAATCATTACCTTGTTGTTGTTTGGTGCTGTCAAGTCATTTTTTTTGACTCATAGTGACTCTATATGACAAGGTACAACTGCCCCATAGAGTTTCCTAGGCTGTGATCTTTATGGGAGGAAATCACCAGGTCTTTCTTCTGCAGAGCTGTTGGTGGGTTTGAACCACTGACTTTTTGGTTAGCAGCTGAGCACTTAGCCATTGCACCACCAAGGCTCCTTAACTCCTCTTAATTTGAGTTGGGCTTGGGCATTTGTAGTTGAAAGAGTCTTGTCTAAAAATGAGTATGTACAAAGTGCTGTAGGAAACCAGGCAACAAGCCCACTAACCCTACTGAGAGGTAAATCAACTTAGGTTTCCCAAAGGTTTTGATAAATAGGCAATCTTCAAAGATAAGTTGGTTCCTACCCAGCAGAGGAGCTGAAGAGCATGTAAGGTGGTCAGGTGTGTGTGTGCAAAGGCAGTGATATGTGAGAAGGTAGGTCTGTTTAAGGACTGGTGAGGAGCTCATTGTGTTTGGAGTTGTGCCATGTGTTATTAGGCCTGGATGTAGGCTGACTAAAACAATCAGTTGGAGTCAGACACAAAGGACTAGAATGCCATTAAATGAGTTGGCTCTTCATCCAATTAGGCTTTTCTTGGCTTTCTCCTCTCCTGTGGCACTCATGGCCTTCAGAAAAAGGCATGGAATGGAGGAACTGTTTAAAGTGGGGGCCGTCCAGTGTCCAGACAGTTGAACTGGAGTAGGGAGCACCCATTTCCTCCACATTTCTCTCATGTCCTATTACCCAACTTGAAGAAGTTAAATAAATGGGATGGACCAGTTCATCAGGAAGTGGGGATGGGGTGGGGTGTCCGATTCTGCTCAGACCGCATTTCCTGTGTAGAAAATACTGTCTAACAGATCCATGTGGGGAAAGGCCCAGAAAAGGTGCCAGGCACTGACTTCAGACTTCAAATGCTTTATAACACAGTTTCCTCTTTGAATGGAATAATGTGAGCATAAAAAAGAAGTTACATTAAGCGTGTAGATAGAATAATGGTCTCTCAAAGAATTCTCCATCACCCATCTGGCAGTGTGTCATATTGTAGCGGTTTCCTTGTTGCTATGATATTGTAAGACTATGCCACCAGTATTTCAAATACCAGCAGGGTCACCTAAGGTGGACAAGTTTCAGTGGAGCTTCCAGACTAAATCACACTAGGAAGAAAAGCCTGATGATCTTCTGAAAATTAAACAGTGAGAATCTATGGATCACAATAGAATGTTTTTTGAGATGGTACCAAAAGATAAGCCCTGGGTTGGAAGAATATAAATGGAGAAAAGCTTCCTCAAACGTACCAATAATCATGAAGATGGTAGAGGACTGGGCAATGTTTCGTCTTATTATACAAAAGGTCACCTTGAGTTGAAGCTGACTTGATGCAACTAACAACATCAGAGAATTCCACATTCTAATTACTGGAAGGGGGCTCTGGTAGCATAGGTGGCTAAGGCACTTGACTGCTAACCAGAAGGCTGGCGGTTCAAACCCACCAGCCACTCCTCAGAAGGAGGGTTGGGCAATCCTACTTCCATAGTGATACTGCCTC
>NW_006921767.1:6469984-6475426 GCF_000298275.1 Orycteropus afer afer
GGTTCAAACCCACCAGCCACTCCTCAGAAGGAGGGTTGGGCAATCCTACTTCCATAGTGATACTGCCTCGGAAACCCAAGGAGGGGTCGCTATGAGTCGGGTCTGACTCAACAGCACATAACGACAACAACAACAACAATTCCTGGAAAATGAATATGTTCCATGTCAAAAGGGACTTTGTATGACTACTTTTACTTGTTTATCTTCCAAGTCCTTTTCCCTAGGGTGTTTTGGGTTGTTATTTGTTATATAAGACAACTATGAAAGAGATTTTATGTATACTTTTAATAACAATTTTTACATTTATATAATGTTTCATGGGCTGTGCCTAAAAACATAAATCAGTATGAAAAAACAAAGGAGCTTGGGATGGAGTCATTACTGTGGACTATCCAAGTGGGCTCAAGGTAAGCACAGAAGTACCCATGTGAAGGAAGTAGGAGAACAAGGGTGAAAGAAGAAGTAATGACATTGCTAGAAGGGGGCCATGAGCTAAGGAATGAAGGTGGCCTCTAGAAGCTGAAAATTGAACAGACTCTCCCCTAGAGTCTCCAGAAGGAATGCAGTACTGTCAACACATTGGTTTTTAATCCATATGATTTATTTTACACTTACAAACTACTGAGCTATAAGATCATAAATTTATATTTTTGAAGTTACCTGGTTTGTGGTAATTTGTTACAGGAGCAAATACAGTAGGGAAGCAACATAGATGGAAATTAGCATAGATGGTAAATAGAAGAATAAAAAGTTGCATACATGGGCTGTGGGACCAAATTAATCTGGATTTGCAAACCAGTGCTGCCACTTTCTAGTGTGACTAGTTTCTCAAGCTCTCTGGGCCTCATTTTCCTCCACTGTAACACACATATACTAATGTCCACCTCACACTAGAGATGGAAATAGCAAATGAGCTCATGTATACAAATAATAATTGCATTGCCCCATATATGGTAAATACTGATATTTTTAGCTCTTTCCCTTATTATTGTTTTTATCATGATATGCAGAAAAACTTCTAAGAATTCAGTGACTAATATTCAATGTAAAGGAGCTCTGGTGGTGTAGTGGTTAAGGCATTTGGCTGCTAACCAAAAGGTTGGTGGTTGGAACCCATCAGCTGCTCCACAGAAGTAAGATGAGGTAGTCTGCTTCTATAAAGATTTACAGTCTTGGAAACCCAGTGGAGGTTGATATGAGTCAGACTCTACTCGATGACAGTGAGGTTTGGTTTTTTTGGAGTACTCAATGTGAAAAAAAATAATAAAAAGACAATTTCCCCCCCTATTTTTACTTGTTCATCTTCCAAGTCCTTTTCCTTAGGGTGTTTTGGGTCATTATTTGTTATATAAGAGAACTATGAAGGAGGTTTTATGTATATTTTTAATAACAATTTTTACATGTATATGATGTTTCATGGGCTATGCCTAAAAACATAAACCAGTAAGAAAAAACAAAGCAATGACAAAATGGAGTTATGTTAATCATAACCAAACAACTTATTTTTATAATAGCTGGTCATAAACATTTCAGTTGACTGGAAAAAGGTTGTTGTTGTTATGTGCTGTCGAGTCAAACCCGACTCATAGCGACCCCTCCTTGGGTTTCCGAGGCAGTATCACTATGGAAGTAGGATTGCCCAACCTTCCTTCCGAGGAGTGGCTGGTGGGTTTGAACCACCAGCCGTCTGGCTAGCAGGCAAGTGTCTTAGCCACTATGCTACCAGAGCTCCCAGGAAAAAGGTTATCGGATGTTTTAAATTACTTAACTTTTGATGCAGCAGCAAAGGCTGTCTTCATTTATGAGACATTACATGGTGTCCCATGCACTTTCCCATACATGTTCCCATTTTACAGGTGAGGGAACTGAGTTTTGAAGGATCCATGCCCTTAGTACATGGAGTTGGTGCATACTGGATTGCATCAAAATTTTGTCCCTTCATCTATATCAATTGGCATAATGTAGTTAATACAGACAATGTTCTGCATCCTACTTTGTTATTTATTTATTTATTTTCTTCTCCATAGAGTATGTGGGTGTGTCACCCTGGGTTGAGTGGTCTGCATACATATCTTATTTACTATCAGGCTGAGAGCCAGACCCTGAGAGTGAGTTTTATTCCAGGCCCAAAGTGTATCTCAGGGCAACAGTATTGGGGTCCCACCAGACTCAATCCTACCAGTAATTCTGGTCATTATTGTGTTTTTGAATTTTTCACATTTTTCCTCCCAGTCTATCCAGGATCTCCAGTTTTGACCCTTTCCCGAGTGGTTGGCATTGGTAGTTGGGTACCACCTAGTTCTTCTGGTCTCAAGGTCCATCATGTCCTAGGGCTGACTGCTTCTAAATGCCCTTGATTTTTTTGCACTCTTTTCACTTCCAACTATAGGAGACCATTAGCTGCATCTTAGATGGTCGTTTGAAAGCTTTTAAGACCCCAGTCACGACTTACCAATGTAGGTTGTGGAACAAGATTTTGATGTATTTTGTTGTGCCTATTGAGTCTGGTGTCCCCCCAATACTATGGTCCTGAGTCGGTATATCCATTGGTTCTCTCTCCCACAGTGTCTGGCTGTCTGTGAGGGATTGCTCTAGGTCTGTCCTCTGTTGTTTCCGTAAGGATTGCAGGTATTTTGTATCACTGGTATCTGTGCAATATTAGCCTCAGCTGAATCTATCCTTGATCTAGAGTATACTCCTGTTCACTGACCCCCATCTGATCTTTTCAGATGTTTATATGTTTATCTGTAGCCTGGTGTTTGGTGTTAATGGTAATGCAGTATTGTGGATATACTGGTTGGTATTAGCATCTGTCGTCTATATCTTATGTGCACAATTCTATGTCCTCCATTTTCCTAATGTTATCATGGTGGTTACAGACTCTTTCTATACCATCCCTTCCATTACCCATGTCAGCATGTGGCCCCCAACTACCTCAAAATTATTCCCTCCCTTTTCTCCCCACCCAAGTAACCTACAAAGTGAGGTTCTTCCTTAAGCAAACCCTTCTTTGTCTTTTTACGGTAACAAGCTCATACAGTACTTGTCCTTCTGCGATTGACTTATTTCACTCAGTATAATGTCCTCCAGGCTCATCCACATTGTGAGATGATTCACATATCCTTCATTGTTCTTTAACATAGCACAGTATTCCATTGTGTGAATGTACCATAATTTGGTTATCCTTTCATCTTTAAATGGGCATTTAGTGTTTCCATTTCTTTGCTATAGTGAATTGTACTGTGATGAACATAGGTGTGGATTATGTCTGTTCATGTCCTGCCTCTCATCTCTTTAGGATATATTCCTAGTAATGGAATTGCTGGGTCAAATGGTATTTCTATTTTCAGTATTTTAAGGAAATGCCATACCATTTGCCACAATGGTTGTACCATTTTCAATCCCACCAGCAGTGTATGACAGTTTCAATCTCTCCACAACATTGCCAGCATTTGTTATTTTCTGTCCTGTTGAACTTTGCTATTATTGCTGGGGTGAGATGATAACCTCATCATTGCTTTGATTTGCATCTCTTTAATGACTAAAGAAGGAGCTCTGGTGGTATAGTATCTAAGGCACTTGACTGCTAACCAGAAGGCTGGCAGTTCAAACCCACCAGCTACTTCTGGGAAGAAAGTTTGGGCAATCTACTTCTGCAGTGATACCGCCTTGGAAACCCAAGGAGGGGTCACTATAAGTTGGGTTCAACTCCATGGCACATAATAACAACTGCACAACAATTACTAAAGATAGCAAGCAATTCCTCATGTGTTTGCTGGCTGCCAGCATATCATCTTTAGTGAAATATCTGTTCATGTCTCTTGCCCATTTTTGAATTGGATTATTTGTCTGTTTGGTGTTGAGGTGTTGAAGTTTTCTATAGATTTTGGAGATAAGTCCTTTGTCACATATATCATAGGCAAATATTTTCTCCCAATCTGTAGGTTCTCTTTTTACCCTTTTAATGAAGTCTTTTGATGAGCGTAAGAATTTAATTTTTAAAAGGTCCCAGTCATCTAGGTTCTCTTCTACCTCCTGTGCATTCTGGGTTATGTCTGATAGTTTATTTATGCTGTAAATTAGGGCTCCTAGATTTGCCCCTATTTTATCTTTGATGAATTTTATAGTTTTGGCTTTTACATTTAAGTCTTTGATTCAACTTGAGTTTGTTTTTGTGTATGGTGTGAGGTATGGGTCTTGTTTCATTTTTCTGCAAGTGGACATCCAGTTTTGCCAGCACTATTTGTTAAAAGGGCTGTCTCTTCCCTATTTAATGGGTTTTGGACCTTTGTCAAAGATCAGGTGTCCATAGATGGAAGGGTCTATTTCTCAGCTTTCGATTCTGTTCCATTGGTCTGTTTGTCTATCATTGTACCAGTACCATGCTATTTTGACTACTGTGGCTGTATAGTAGGTTTTAAGATCCAGGAGTTTGAAACCTCGCACTTTGTTCTTCTTCAGTAGTGATCTGCTTATACAAAGTCCCTTTCCTTTCCATTTGAAGGTAGTCATTGGTTTTTCCATGACCTTAAAATATTTTGTTGGTATCTGGATCAGGACTGCATAAAATGTGTAGATTGCTTTAGGTAGTGTTGACATTTTCACAATATTCAGTCTACCTATCCATGAACAAAGCAGGTTCTTCCTTTTATGTAGATCCCTTATTATCTCCTGTAGCAGTGTTTTATAGTTTTCTTTGTATAAGTCTTTTTTTTTTTTTTTTTGTCTCTGGTAAGCTTTATTCCTAGACATTTTATCTTTTTAGTAGCTATTGTAAATGGTATTGTTTCCCTTATTTCTTTTTCAGATGTCTTTTTGTTGGTGTGGATGAATCCAACTGATTTTTGTATGTTGACTTTGTATCCTGCCACTTCACTGAACCTCTCTATTAGTTGCAGTAGTTTTTTTTTTTTTGTTGTTGTTGATTCTCTAGGGTTTTCTGTGTACAGGATCATATCATTCTCTGCATCCTCCTTTGATAAGTAGCATCTGGGGTTGTAAGAGCTTGTGAGCAGCCATCTAAGATAGAACTATTTGTCCCTTCCTGTCCAGTGCAAAGGAGAGTGAAGAAAACCAAAGACTCAAGGCATAATTAGTCCAAAGGACTGATAGACCACATGAACTACAGCCTATACCACCCCAAGACCAGAACTAGATGGTGCCCACTACCACAACTGATCCTTGTGACTTGTTATCACAACAGAGGGTCTTGGACAAAGCAGGAGAAAAATTGTTAGTTGTTGTTAAGTGCCGTCGAGTCGTTTCCGACTCATAGCGACCCCATGCACAGCAGAACGAAACACTGCCCGATCCGCACCAGCCCCACAATCCCTGCTATACTTGAGCTCATCATCACAGCCACCGTGTCAATCCATCTTGTTGAAGGCCTCCCCCTCTTTCGTCGACCCTCCACCCTACCAAGCATGACATTCTTCTCCAGGG
>NW_006921767.1:6475606-6485483 GCF_000298275.1 Orycteropus afer afer
CATGGCTTGTGTCAGGCGCACCTTAGTCCTCAAGGAGATATCCTTGCTCCTCAGCACTTGATACAGTTCCTTCGCAGTTGACTTTCCCAATGCTACACGTTGTCTAATGGAGAAAAATGTAGAACAAAAAAAAAATCAAATTCACAAAAAAAGACCAGATTTACTTCTCTGACAGAGAGTAGAGGAACCCCCAAGACTATGGCCCTAGGACACCCTTCTGACCTGGAACTGAAGCCATTCCCAGAGACTACCTTTCAGCCAAACAATAGACAGGCCCATAAAATAAAGAATAGCACCCATGAGGAATGTGTCCCTTAGAACAATCAATTACATGAGATCAAAAGGACAACATTTACCCCAAAGCAAAAATAAGAAAGCAAGAAGGGGTAATAAATCTGAACAAAAGGAAATGGGGAACCCAGGGTAGAAATAAGCAGAGTGCTGACAGACAGGGAATGCAACCAATGTCACAGAACACTTTATGTGCAAACTATCCAATGGGAAACTAATTTGCTCCATAGACTTTCACCTAAAGCACAATATGATTTTTTTAGAAAAAGATAAGACTTTGCCCTTAGGCCCTTTTCTCTCCCATTTCCTTCCCCTTCACCTAAACCTTCTATAGCTGATGTCATCCAGCTATACAACTTAAAATATCTATATGTTCATGAGTCCAAAAATACACCCCAGCCCTATCCCTGCCCCTGAACACCAGACTCATGTATCAACTGCCTATCTAATATTGCCTTTTGGTTACCAGATAATCAGGACCAGTTGTTATCAAGTCTACCCTGCCTCACAGAGACCCTTTGTGTGTCAGTAGAACCACAGGGTTTTCAATGGCTGAGTTTTCAGATCTCCAGGCCTTTCTACATGTGCCTCTAGATGGATGCAAACCTCCAATCTTTTGATCAGCAATCAAGCATGTTAACTGAACCACCCAGTGACTCTTGGATGCCTGGTAGGCAATGTTAAGTCATCCAGAAAAGAACTTTTTCTCTCCATTGGTGTTCCTTCTCCAGCCAATCCTGTCTCATGAATGGCACCCCCATAAAATCTTAGGACCTCCTCAACTACTCCCCATTTTATCATCCCTATGTCTAATATATCAGCAAGTCCTATTGGATTTATACCCACAATATGACTCAAGGTCAACCATGTCTTAGCATCTCTATTGCTACTACCATTATCTAAGATGCCTTCATTTCTCCATTGACTATTCTCTGGGATTGCTGTGAATCGGAATCAACTAGAGAGCAACTAATGACAACAAGCTTTATGCTTCTCTTACCATATTCTGTTCTCCAGAGTAGCCAAATATGCCTTTTAAAACTAGATTTTATCCTGTCACTCTCATGGTTAAACTCCACAGTGGTCTACCATTGTACCATAAGACTAAACTCTTTACCATGGTCTGTGTGACCTTCAAGGAACTCTGGTGGCACAATGGTTAAAACATTCAGGTGGTAACCAGAAGGTCAGTGGTTTGAATCCATCAGCTACTTCATGGGAGAAAGATGAGACCATCTTCTTCTGGAAAGTTTTACAGCCTTGGAAACCCTGGAGGGCAGTTCTACTCTGGCCTATAGTGTCACTATGAGTCAGAAGCAACTCAAAGGCAGTGAGTTTAGTTTTGGTTATGGGCCCTTCCTGAGTCTGATTTACATAGGGCATGTTAAGAACATGCTCTGGCTGAGGTGATATACAAGAGGAGGAGCAGAAACTACTTGCAGTTTCTTAATATATGTTCTATTATTCTTCCTTAGTAATAGCAGCCCTGATTTTACTGGGCATAAAACCAAAACCAAACCCACTGTTGTAGAGTCAGATCCAACTCATAGTGACCCCTTCTTGAGTTCTAAGGCCCTATCACTACAGAAGTATATTGCCCAACCTTCCTTCTGAGGAATGGCTGGTGAGTTTGAACCACCAGTCTTCTGGTTAGCAGTCAAATGCCTTAGGCACTATGCCACCAGAGCTCCCTTTAAAATGATTTTCTAGTCTTCCTTGCCACCAGGTATGGTCATGTTACTAAGTTATAGACTATGCAGAAGTTGGTATTTACAATTTTGGAAAGTGTCATTTAGTAGAAGGGGTGTGATCTTCTTAACCCTTTTCTTCATTCCTGCCAGCTGAGATACAGATGTAATGGCAGGAAGTCTACCACCATCTTGATCCAGGAAGTGACCTTGAGTTGAAAGCCACAAAGTAGAACAAAAATGAAGAAGGCAGGGTCTCTGCTGATATTGAGAAATATCATACCAACTCTTTTTTCTTTTTCTTCATATTTCTTAATGCATTTTATTGAAATATAATTTATGTACAGTGAAATATACAAAACCAAAGTGACATAGGTCAATGCATTTTCTTTTTGCATTGTTCCCTCCCCTACCCTCCCACCCCTGGCAACCAACAAAGAAAGTTTCCCTCCATATAGAAACCTTTCCTTGACCCTCCACAGCAATGAACTAATACTGTATTTGTCCTTCTGTGATTGACTTATTTCACTCAGCACAATGTCCTCCAAGTTCATCCATATTATGCAGTGCAGTCATAAATCTATAGTGCAGTGCTTTGCAGCATTCTTTAGTGCTGCATAGAATTCCATTGTGTGCATGTACCATAGTTTTGTCATCCACTCTTCTGCCAATGGGCACGTAGGTTGTTTCCATCTTTTTGTTATTGTAAATAGTGCTGCGATGAACATGGATGTGCATATATCTGTTCCTGCTCTGGCTCTTAATGGGATTGCTGGGTCAAATGGTATCTCCAATTCCAGATTTCTAAGGAATTGCCATACTGCTTTTCACAGTGTTGCATCACTTCACAGTCCCACCAGCAGTGTATGGGAGTCCCAATCGCTCCACATCCCCGCTAGCATTTGTTATTTTCTGTCTCATTGAACCTTCTCTTCAGTGCTGGGGTGGGATGGTATCTCATTGTCTTGATTTGCATCTCTCTGATGGCCAGTGATCGTGAGCATCTCTTCATGTATTTGCTGGCCGCCTGAATATCCTCCTTGGTGAAGTGTCTATTCATGTCTTCTGCCCATTTTTCAATTGGATTGTTAATTCCTTTGCTTTTGAGGCACTGGAGTTTTCTATAAATCTTAAGAGATAAGTTCCGTGCCAGATATGTAATTATCTGCAAATACAAATTTGTTGCTGTCATTTTTGTTATGTGCTTTATCATGGTCTCAATTTCTTTGTTCCATATCATTTTCTATTCTGAGTTCATTTTGTTTACAAATCATATTATCACTTCATTTGTTGCTATTGTCTTAGTATTTGCTAAATATCTGTGCTGGTCCTCTTTTTTATTTTGATGTGAAGGTTTATCATTTTTCTTTGAGGTTACCCTGTGATTTATAGTTTTCTTCTCAAGTTTAAAACAGTCCTTCTGTCTTGTAGTTGTCTTGACTTCCCTACCATATAGAAGTTCTGTAATGGCACAATTTTTTCCCTCTTTTTGGTTTGTAGTTGTCCTCATTTGTTAAATGATGTCTCTGGTTCCCTGTTTACAATCTTGTAGGCTTATTTACTTTGGATATTTCCATAGCTGGGTTGGTTTTTGGGTTATGTCATCGTGTGTTAATCATCAGTTGCTGTTTAGTGTTGTTGGTTCTCTGTCCAAAGGACTCCCTTTAGCATCTCTTGTAAGGTTGATCTGGTTTTAACAAATTCCCTTAATTTCTGCTTATCTGGAAATCTCCTAATTTCACCATCATATTTGAGGGATAATTTTGCTGGGTACATAATTCTCGGTTGGAAATTTTTCTCTTTCAGTGTTTTA
This sequence comes from Orycteropus afer afer, assembly GCF_000298275.1. Lineage (NCBI taxonomy): Eukaryota > Metazoa > Chordata > Mammalia > Tubulidentata > Orycteropodidae > Orycteropus > Orycteropus afer. The sequence continues at coordinate 6,479,399 of NW_006921767.1, forward strand.
TATATACCATCCCATTGTCTTCTCACCTGCATGGTTTCTATTGAGAAATCTGAGCTTAGTCTTATTGGTTGCCCCTTGTAGGTAACTTTTCATTTTTCCCTTGCTGCTCTCATGATTCTTTTTTTGTTTTTGGTTTTGGTAAGTTTGATGATGATGTGTCTGGGTGATTTTCTTTTAGGGCTATCCTGTTTGGGGTTTGTTGGACTTCCTGAATGGATATATTCTCATCTTTCATCATATCAGGGAAGTTCTCCTCCAACAAATCTTGAACAATTTTCTCAGTGGTTTTATTATTCTCTTCCTGTTCTGGAATTTCACTGACATGTACATTATTCCTTTTGATGGTATCCCACATGAACCTTAGGCTTTCTTCATTTTGTTTTGATCTTTTTTTCTGATTTATCACTTTCCAAAGAAGTGTTCAGATATTTGCCTTCAATCTCCCTAATTCTATCTTCCATTGATTCAATTCTATTCCTTTGTCCATTTAATAATGTCATATCTATTTCTGAAAATTTAGTATTAATCTTCTGAATTTCTGTGTGTAGATTTTGTATCATTTCTAATTTTTCATTTATTTTGTCATTTTGTTCTTGTATTATCTTTCAAAATTGCTCTGGGGTTTTCTCTGTTTTCCTCAATTTTGTCACTGTTTTCCTTGATCTGCCTCTCAATTCGTTGAAGATACCCAAATATAATTCTTTTGAATTCCTTATCAGGGAGTTCCAACACTGCGTCTTCCTCAGGGATGTGTTTTGGGCCTGTATCCTGGTCCCTTGTTTCTCCTGCTTTATCTTGCTTCTTTGTGTGAACTGTGATGCTCTGTTCTTTCCAAGCCATTGTGACGTTTTTGTGTTTATATTTAATTGGTGATTATACATTGGAGTGACTTGCCCACAATTCTCGTTTTCTTTATATGTTATCTACATAAGCAGCGTACTGTGCTGTGCTGCTCTGTTTGCTAGTTGACAGCATTTATACACTCACCACCTGTCTCCTTTCCTGTTGTCAGCCACCCATATGTCCCTGCCGACCTTGGCAAACAGAGCCTATTCTTTTTGAGGTCCTTGGAATCTGAATGAGAATGCTGTCACTTTAAAATCTAAAATGGCTGCCACTTGTAAACATTCAAAATGGCTGAGCCCTCAGTCACTTTAAATATACAAAATGGCCACTGCTTGTGAAAATTCAAAATGGCTGTGTCTTCAGTCACTTTAAATATCCAAAATGGCTGCCATGTATAAACAATCAAAATGGTTGGGCCCTCCAGACAGCAGAAAGTCCACAGCTCAGGTTGTCTCCCTCCTTGCTGTTTCCCTTCCTAGTCACAGGCCACCAGTGAAGTTGTCCCTGAAGCCCTTGGCAATCACAGCTGATCTTTAGGTCAATTCTCAGGTCCCAACACCACTTGGAAATGTTCAGGCTGTTGGTCCCGTCAGAGTAGCTGACAGTCCACTGCTCCAACTGTCTCTATATGTTTTCATAAAGGTTTTACAGTAGTTGGTACCTCATCCACTTCTGTGTACTTTCTTTCAAACTCAGGGCTCCAGGATTATCTTCTGTATCTCTGTCAATTGGTTTCTCTTTTCTTTGTTGAGGAGGGTCTGTGTGGCTAGTCTGCCTGTTCCTTCATCTTACCAGAAGTCCCCCCCATACCAACTCTCAATTGCTAACCTCCACATTTCTTACATGTTTATTTTGGGTTTGTTGTTACTTGAGAAACTCAGGCTAACTAATGTGAAGAAGAGGCAGGGCAAGAGTGAAAAACAAAAGCAAAACCATTAAGTCAATTCAACACATGGCAAAAGTAGAATTGCTTCACAGGGTTTTCTCGGCTGTAATCTTTATGGAAGTAGATCACTAGGTCTTTTTATCATGGTGCTGCTTGGTGGGTTCAAACTGCCAACCTTTAGGCTAGTAGCAGACCACAAACAATTTTCACTACCCAGAGACTAAGGTAAGAGTAGCAGCAGAGAAAACAGTGTGGCAATGCCTGTAGCTTTCTAGGTGAGAGAACTGAGTGGGATGGTGGAGATGGAGAGATGTGAAAAACATTGAGAAAGATGTAGTATCTAGAAGATGTGATAAATTAGAAATAGTTCAGGAATATGTAGATGAGAAGAGCTGAGGATGCCTCCCAATTTTTTGTCCTGAGCAACTGCATGGTTTCAAGTGCCAGTTACTGAGCTAGGGAACTGGAACATACATGGTTAACATTTTTGTGAAAGAGCTTTGTAATGCTGTTTGTGTCTGGCATTTTGTCATTTGAATCAGTGTATTTATGTCACAGATTTACAGTGAAATGGCCCACTGTTTGAATCAATGCATATGATGCAGCTATTGTATAAATTTCAATGCTTTTACATATATCTCTGTAATTTCCATTTCTCATGAAGAGAAATGCCCTCATTATAATCTATTTTTAGGAGCTGATTTCTCAGGTAATGATGTTATTTTCCTTTGGAGCTCTGGGTCAGTATGATCTATGATACTCCACACATGGAACCCTGGGCCCTTGGGGAATAAAAGTAACACCATGAAGAATAACTTTCCAATCCCTTATCCACAGGCCTTACTTACATTTATGATTTGGTGGTGTGAGGGGTAGTTCTACAATGTGCTTGGTGCTTTAACTCATTTGGCCTTTGCACTTAGTTGGGTTGACAGAGCTACTCATCTTTATAAAAACTTGGCACCATTTAGGATGGTATTTTATATGTTTTTTATGTTAAGCTGGAATTTCCAGATTGGGTTCTATAGTATACGGCTCTGTTTTTATTCGGTTCTAGTGGACTTACAAAGAAATTTTTGTTCCTTTTGTTTATTTCATGTTGGAATTTAGAATCCCATCAATGTGGTGGAGGAGGAGGTAAAATTGGCAGGAGAGAGATTGTCTATCCAAACACAAGTCTATCTAGCACAGGTCACATTTTGATTTCAACTCAAGAGACCTTTCCTTAGACTCCAGGCTAGAATCATAAGCAGAAGTAAAATGAACTGCATTAATGTCCTTATTTGCACAAAATAACTTGGCCATATATTGAACTGTTACCCTAAGGCATCCAGTTTGTGGACAGAAGTGGGATGAGGGTCCCTGATTCATTCCACAGTAGTTGAGTAACAGAAGAAAAATGACTGCTGTGATAACTAACCCCTAAGATGGTCCTCAGAATTCCCCAATTCCTGATATATATGCCCGTATGTAGTCCTCTTCCACTTTCAGTGGGGTTGACTTGTATGACCAATAGGATACAGAAGAAATGAACAATGTGAAGCTAAGTCATGAAAGGCGTTGTAGCTTCTATCATCATACTCTTGTTAGATCACTCACTTAGGCCAGACAGCATGTCATGAGGACACTCAAACAATCCTAGATAAATCGTGTGTGGGGAACTGAGGCCTCCTGCTAACATCCACGTGAGAGGGTGATCTTGGAAGTAGATACTCAAGCCTTCAGATAACTGCAGTGCCAGCTACTTTTTTTTTTTTTTTTTTTTTTACTTTTTATTGTGATTTAGATGAAATTTTACAAAGCAGTTCATGCACATTTTGGTTTTTGACATGGGTTACATTCCCCAAAGTGTACCAGCTCTTTTCCCACTTCCTCCCTATGTTTACCCTTTCCCTGTATCCTTCTTACCTTTACATTCCTGTCTCCCTACTTTTCTTCCTGTGCAACTGCTGCCCTTCTGATCTCCCATGGTTGGTTTTTCTAAGGAGTGCATCTCCCTGGTGTAGATATTCAGCTAGTAGGCCTGTCTTTTGTTTGGCTGAGAGTTAAGCCACAGCAGTGAGCTCAATTCCAGGTCTGAAGGGTGACTCAAGGCCATAGTCTTGGAGATTCACCAGTCTGTATCAGACCAGTAAGCCTGGTCTCTTTTATGATTTTAAGTTTTGTTCTACATTTCTCTCACACTCTATCCAGGATCTCAAATTTTGATCCCTTTCCGAGTGGTTGACATTGGTAGCCAGCCAACATCTAGTTTTTCTGGTCTCAGGGTCATATAGGCTGATATTCTCATGGTCTATTAGTCCTTTGAACCAACTGTTTCCATACTTCTTTGATTTTCTTCACTCTTCTTTGCTCTGGAGGAGGAGAGACCAATAGTTGCATCCTACATGGCCACTCAGAAGCTTTTAAGACCCCAGTCACTACTCACCAAAGTAAGATGTTGAACACTATTTCCCAGCTCATAGGCCCAGCAACTCGTTCCCTCAAGGTGCTTAGTAGTAACTAAGAAATTATCCTAATTTTGTCTTCTGTTAAGTTTAAATTGCGTATGGACATTTTTATAGCACATATAATTATGTAGGATTATTATCTCCAAATCTGTGGATGCTCATGGGTATATTCCCATTCCTCTATCCATCCCTGATCTTCTTGCCTGTCTATCTATGTATCCACCTGTAGTTTAGGTTTGCTGTTACTGATAATGAAGTATTGTGTATGCAATAGTATTTGCTTTTACTTACCTCAAGTGTACCTCTGAGTCTTCCTTTTCCTTAGTGATACTGTGTTAGTCACATACTTTTGTTATATTGCTTTTCTCTTCACACATATCAAAGCTGTCTCTCTCTTAACTATCTATTTTCCCTCCTTCCCTTCTCTCCTCCTATCCTTGGTAACCAAACAAAGAAAATTTCCTTCCCTGTTGTGATAGTTAAGGTTATGTGTCAACTTGGCTGGGCCTGGATTTCAGTGGCTGGGCAGCTGGATATAGTTATTCCTCATGATAAGACTGGTAACTCCATGGTGGAAAGTACTGTGAGTAGCTGAGTAGCTGCCTTAGGGTTGTGGTCTGCTTCCAACAAATAGGAAGAAGCTTTGAGAAAGGTCTCTGAGCTTTGTGGCATGCTTGGACCCTGCATGTAGCAAAGTCTTCATTCATTAGTCTGCCATGTTGCCTGTTAATCTTGGGACTGTTTATGGACTTGAACTAGTGGTCTGCTGTGTTGCTTAATAATCCTTTTTACTTGTTGACCTTGGGTTTGCCAGCTTCAGCAGCCAGTAGCTCTCTAAGAGAAGCCTCCAGTTTCAGCCGGCTAGGAGCAAGAGGCAGAGCTGAAGCCCAAGGTTGAGGGGCATTCATCCAGCCTCTAGAGCTGGCACTTTGAACTCAGACTTCTAGCCTCCTAAACTGTAAGAAAGGGAGCAGGAGTGGCTGGGACCTCAGAAGGGGAAGGAGATCCAGGTAAATGGCCCCAGCCCCCTAGAGCCAAGAAAGGGAGGGAGTGTCTGAGGACCACAAAGTGGCAGGTCTCAGGTAGGAATTAGGTAAGGGGAGGCTGCAGAGGTTTCCAACAGCTAAGGGAGACAAACTCATCTGTCAGCTTGTCATCCTATGTGGCTTATACATTGCTATGAGGCTTGAGGTTGTGCCACTGGTGTTTCTGTGGTGCACAGGTCTCAACACAGCTTACAGACTAAGGCAGACTAGGAAGAAGGAGGAGGCCATCCACTTCTCAAATATTGGCCAGGGAAAACCTTATGAATAGCAGAGAAACACTGTCTGATACATTACTGGGCAACTTTATGAATAGCTTGGAAACATTAACTGACACAGTGCAGGAAGATGAGCCCCTTAGGTTGGAAGGCACTCAAAATAGGACTGGGAAAGAGCTGCCTCAGAAGAATAGAACCAATCTTAATGATATGGATAAAGTAAGTCTTTCAGGACCTCCATGTGCTGACATGGCACGACTCAAATTGAGGAGAGACAGCTGTAAACATCCATTACTAATTGGAACACGGAACATACGAGGTAAGAACCTAGGAAAATTGGAAGTTGTCAAAAATGAAATGGAATACATAAAGATTGATATCCTAGGCATTAGTGAGCTGAAATGGACTGGTCTGGGGCATTTTGAATCAGACAGTCATATCATCTACTATGCCAGGAAGGACAAATTGAAGAGGAATGGTGTGGCATTCATCATCACAAAGGATGTTTCAAGATCTGTCCTGAAGTACAATGCTGTTAGTGATAGGATAATATCCATACATCTACAAGGAAGACCCATTAATACTACTATTATTCAAATTTATGCACCAACCACCAAAGCAAAAGATGAGGAAATTGAAGAT
>NW_006921767.1:6485868-6501935 GCF_000298275.1 Orycteropus afer afer
TGACCTTGAATATATCCTCCCTTAGGAGCTCTGGTAGCATAGTGGCTAAGACACTTGCCTGCTAACCAGAAGGCTGGCGGTTCAAACCCACCAACCACTCCTCGGAAGGAAGGTTGGGCAATCCTACCTCCATAGTGATACTGCCTCAGAAACCCAAGGAGGGGTCGCTATGAGTCGGGGCCGACTCGACGGCACATAACAACAACAACAACAAATTTAGGGACCATCTAAAGAATAGATTTGATGCATTGAATAACAATGACTGAAAACTAGAAGAACTGTGGAATGACATCAAGAACATCTCCATGAAGAAAGCAAAAGGTCATTAAAATACGAGAAAGAAAGAAAAGACCAAAATGGATGTCAGAAGAAACTCTGAAACTTGCCCTTAAGCAGAGAGTAGCTAAAGCAAAGGGAAGAAATGGCAAGATAAAAGAGCTGAACAGATTTAAAAGAGCAGCTCGAGCAGACAAAGCCTATTACTATAATGAAATGTGCAAAGACCTGAAGTTAGAAAACCAAAAGGGAAGAACACACTCAACATTCCTCAAGCTGAAAGAACTGAGGAAAAAATTTAAGCCTCAAGTTGCAATATTGAAAGATTCTATGGGCAAAATATTGAATGATGCAGGAAGCATCAGAAGAAGATGGAAGGAATACACAGAGTCACTGTACCAAAAAACTTGGTCGCTCTTCATCCATTTCAGGAGGTAGCATATGATTGAGAACCAATGGTATTGAAGTTAGAAGTCAAAGCTGCTCTGAAAGAATTGGTGAAGAACAAGGTCCAGGAATTGATGATATACCCATTGAGATATTTCAACAAATGGGTGCCCCACTGGAGGCACTCACTTGGTTATGCCAAGAGATTTGAAAGACTGCTACCTGGCCAACTAACTGGAAGAGATCCATATTTGTATTCATTCCAAAGAAAGTGATCTCACAGAATGTGGAAATTATCGAAAAATATCATTAATATCACATGCAAGTAAAATCTTACTGAAGATAATTAAATAATGGTAGCAGCAGTATATTGACAGAGAACTTCCAGAAATACAAGCTGGAGTCAGAAGAGGATGTGGAATGAGGGATATCATTGCTGATGTCAGATGGACCTTGACTCAAAGCAAAGAATACCAGAAAGATGTTTACTTGTGTTTTACTGACAATGCAAAAGCATTTGATTTTATGGATCATAACAAATTGTGGATAACATTGAAAAAAATGGGAATTCCAGAGGACTTAATTGTACTCATGAGGAACCTCTACATAGACCAGAAGGCTGTCATTCAAACAGAAAAAGGGAACACTACATGGTTTAAAATCAAGAAGGGAGTGCGTCAGTGTTGAATACTTTCACTGTACTTACTCAATCTGTATGCTGATCAAATAATCCAAGAAGCTGGACTGTATGAAGAAGAACGTGGCATCAGGATTGGAGGAAGAATCATTAACAACCTGTGATATGCTGATGACAACTTTGCTTGCTGAAAGTGAGGATGATTTGAAGTACTTATTGATGAAGATCGAGGAATACAATCTGCAGTATGGATTACATCTCAATATAAAGAAAAAAAAATCCTCACAACTGGATATAGTCTATAAGCAGCATTATGATAAATGGAGAAAAGATTGAAGTTGTCAAAGACTTCATATTGCTTGGTTCTGCAATTGACACCAATGGAAGCAGCAGTCAGGACATCAGAAAATGTACAGCACTGGGCAAATCAGCTACAAAGGACCTCTTTCAAGTGCTGAAGAACAAAGATGTCTCCTTGAGGATTAAGGTGCGCCTGACACAAACCACGGTATTTTCAATTGCTTCATATGCATGTGAGAGCTGGAAAAGGGATAAGGAAGACCAAAGAAGAATTGATGATTTTGAGCTGTGGTGCTGGCGAAGAATGCTGAAAATACCGTGGACTGCTAAAAGAACTAACAGGTCTGTCCTGGAGGAAGTGCAGCTAGAATGCTCCTTGGGGGCAAGAATGGCCAGACTCTGTCTCACCTACTTTGGTCATGTTGTCAGAAGGTACCATTCCCGAGAGAAGGATATCATGCTTGGTAAGGTGAAGGGTCGACAAAAGAGGGGAAGGCCCTCAATGAGATGGATTGACACAGTGGCAGCGGTAATGGGCTCAAGTATAGCAAGAATCATGGAGCTGGCTCAGGACTGGGTGTTGTTTCTTTCTGTGCATAGGGTCACTATGAGTCAGAGATTACTCTTTGGCACCTAACAACAAAACAACAAACTGTAAGAGAATAAATCCTTGTTTGTACAACTCACCCATTTGTTGTATTTCTGTTAGAGCAGCATTAGAGAATCAAAACACCTGTGTAAACTTTTCTTTGGCATTTTACAATAATAGGTAGTATTTGTCCTTTGGTTATTGACTTAATTCACTCAGCGTAAAGTCCTCCAAGTTCATCCATGTTAAGAGGTGATTCGCTGATTCTTCATTATTCTTTAATATTGCATAGTGTATATACCATAGTTTGGTTATTCATTCATCTGTTGATGGGTACTTAGGTTGTTTCCATCTCTTTGCTATTGTAAATAATGCTGCCATGAATATGAGTGTGCATATATCTATTTGTGTCCCAGGTCTCACCTCGTTATGATAAATTCCTTATAATGGGATTGCTGGATCAAATGGTATTTCTATTTCCAACATTTTAAGGAACCGCCATGCCATTTTCCACAGCGGTTGTATCATTTTATAATTCTACCAGCAGTGTATGAGAGTTCCAATCTCTCCACACCCTCACCAGCATTTGTTATTTTGTGCCTTGTTGAACTTTGCCAGTATTGCTGGGGTGAAATGGTATATCATTGTTGTTTTGATTTTCATGTCTGTAATGTCTAATGAGGAGCTGTGATAGCATAGTGCCTGAGGCACTTGACTGCTAACCAGAAGGCTGGAGGTTCAAACCCACCAGCCACTCCTCGGAAGGAAGGTTGGACAATCTACTTCTGCAGTGATACCATCTCAGAAACCCAAGGAGGGGTCGCTGTGAGTTGGGGCCAACTTGATGGCACATAACAACAACAATGTCTAATGATCATGAATCTTTCTTCATATGTTTATTGGTTGCCTGAATATCTTCTTTGATGAAGTGTCTGTTCATGTTCTTTGCCCATTTTTGAAGTGGATTGTTTGTATTTTTGATGTTGAGGTGTTGAAGTTTTCTGTAAATTTTAGAGATAAGTCCCTTGTTGGATATGTTGTTGCCAAACATTTTTTTTCCCAATTAGTAGGTTCTCTTTTTACTCTTTTGGAGAAGTCTTTTGATGCACCTTAGAATTTAATTTTTAGCATGTCCTAGTCATCTAGTTTCTCTTCTGCTGTTTGTGAATTTTTGGTTATGCTTGATAGTCTTGTTTATGTGATAAATTAGGGCTGCTAAGTTTGTCTCTACTTTATCTTTGATGAACTTTATAGTTTTGGGTTTTACATTTAGGTCTTTGATCCATTTTGAGTTTATTTTGTGTATGGTATGAGACATGAATCTTGTTTCATGTTTCTGCAAATGGATATCCATCCAGTTTTGCCAGCACCATTTGTTAAAGACAATCTCTTCCCCATTGAATAGGTTTCAGACCTTTATCACAGATCAGCTGTCCATAGGTGGATGGATCTATTTCTGGACTCTCAGCTCTGTTCCACTGGTCTATGTGTCCATCACTGTACCAATACTAGGCTATTTTGACTACTGTGGATGTATAGTAGCTTTTGAGGTCAAGGAGTGTGAGACTTCCTACTTTGTTTTTCTTCTTCAGTAGTGCTTTGCTTATCCAAACTCTCTTTCCTTTCCATATAAAATTAGTGATTGTTTTTTCCAAGTCCTTAAAGAATGTTGATGGAATTTGGATTGTAATTATATTGCATCTATAGATTGCTTTGGGTAGTACTGACATTTTCACAATGTTCAATCTTCCTATCCATTAACATGGTGTTCTTCCATTTATGTAGGTCTCTTGTAGTGTCTTGTACTAGTGTTTTAGAGTTTTCTTTGTATAGGTCTTTTGTGTTCCTGGTAAGATTTATTCCCAAGTATTTTATCTTCATGGTAGCTATTGTAAATAGGAGCTCTGGTAGCATAGTGCCTAAGGCACTTGACTGCTCACCAGAAGGCTGGCGGTTCAAACCCACCAGCCACCTCCTCAGAAGGAAGGTTGGGCAATCCTACTTCCGTAGTGATACTGCCTCGGAAACCCAAGGAGGGGTCACTATGAGTCGGGGCCGACTCGACGGCAAACAACAACAACAACAACAATTGTAAATGGTATTATTTTCCTTATTTCCTTTTCAGAGATCTCTTTGTTGATGTAGAGGAATCCAACTGCTTTTTATATGTTGATCCTGTTTCCTGGCACTTTGCTGAATCTTTCAATTATTTCTACTAGTTTTCTTGCTGAGTCTCCTGGGTTTTCTGCATATAGGATCATATCATCAGCAAATAGGCATAGTTTTACTTCTTCTTTGCCAATTTGTATGCCTTTTACTTCTCTTTCTTGTCTTGTTGTCCTGGCTGGGACTTCCAATACATTGTGGAGTAAAAGTGATAATAGAGCACATCCTTGTCTGGTTCCCATTCACAAGGGGAATGCTTGGAGTCTCTCCCCATTGACAATAATGTTGGCTGTTGGTTTTGTGTATATGCCCTTTATAACATTGAGGAATTTCCCCTTTATTCCTGTTTTGCTGAGAGTTTTTTTTTTTTTTTTTTAATCAGGAATGGGTGCTGGATTTTTGAACTGTTTTTCCTGTACCAGTTGCTTTCTTGACTACAACCTGATGAGAGACCCCCAGGTCAGAACAACTCAACTAAGTTGCTGCCAAACTCGTGACCTACAGAAACTGTGAGATAATAAATATTCATTGTTTTTAACCCACTAAATTTTGAGGCAATATTTTATACAACAACAGAGAACCAAGACAGGTATACTTCTAAAGAACATAATGATACAATTGAAGAATCATATTCTATTAATCTTAAAACAAAGCAGCAGAACAAAAACTTTTACTAGGGAACATCTTCTTTAATTATTTTTTTTCCTTTTTTAAAATCTTATTTATTTATTTATTGCTATAATTGTGAATTGAGTAGAGATTATTTGTCATTTGTCATTATGCATCATCCATGACCTTTACTCCATAGCACCCGATTTCTGGAGGTGCTAGACTCTTTGCTTCTATGTAGAACATTGTTAAGGTGCCTTAGTTTGGGTTCCCCTAGAAGTAGACCTGGAGAAAGGGGTTTGGGTACAAGTTATTTTTTTGATAGATGATGCCAGTATATGTGACATGGAAGAGAAGAAGCTAATGTCCCATTTTGCATTAATGTGCAGGTTACTCCTCCGGGTAACTGGGCTCAATCATGCCAAAGACCTTTCTGAGAGATTGTATGGAAGGCACTTCACAGTCATTTTACTGAGCGGCAAGGAATTTGGATTACTGATCTTCCAAATTTTTTCCCTCAGTAGTTGAGAGTATCTGTTGAAGATTGAATCATGTCCCCTAGAAACATGTATCTTAAATTCTAACCTCTGTAGTGGTTATAAGGAGCTCTGGTGGCATAGTGCCTAAGGCATTTGACTGCTAACAAGAAGGTTAGTGGTTCAAACTCACCTGCCACTCTGCAGAAGGAAGACTGGGCAATCTACTTCTGTAAAGATTTACCACCTCAGAAATCCAAAGGGGGTTGCTGTGAGTCGGAATCAACTCGATGGCTATGACTTTGGTTTTGGTTTTATAGTGGTTATAATCCTTTTTGGGAAAAGGCTTTCTTTGTTCTATTAATGAGACAGTATTAGTGTAGCATGTATCTTAAGTCAATCTCTCTTGAGACATGAAAGAAATTAGACAAGCAAGAAAAAAGTAGAGGTGATGGAAGATAAATGCCACACTATATGAAGATCACCAAGGAACCAAAGAACAAGGGCCTTCCCCCAGAGCTGACAGAGAAAAGCTTTATCCTAGAGGTGGCCAGTGGTCTGGGGAGGAGGATGTGAACTGCACCAGTGACACTATCAGAGGGGGGTGACCCCAAAATGACTGTCTATAAAATTGTTGTGCAGTATTTCAGCAGAAATTTATTATTTTTTAATAAAAAGATCCCTGTAGTTATAACAACAAAAACTTTTTTTTTTTTTTTGCAAGCCCAGCTTATGTGTATCAATATCACTACAAGGCTAAAATCAATGCTGTATACTTTTTGAACATTCTAATGTGCTTCAATCAGAGCTGTCATTGTTACCCAATCACAAGGATGCTGCAAATAACACGATTTTGTATGTATGCGCTGCAAACCCATGTGATTGTTTTTGTTACTGCTGGTGTTTTTATAGTCACTGCTTTTATCAAAATTTCTGATGTTTTAGTTTCAACATTGTGGTAATTAGTATTTGTGTCAATAACTTTTTGAGAATAAAGTAGTAATTAAAGGAAAAGAAGGAGAAAATTTTTTAAAAAAAAGAGGCTTCCATTCAGTTACTAATTATATTGTAACTAATAATGTTTTAATTCAATATAGAAAGATTTTACAAAATAATTTCGATGTTAGTATTCATGTAATCTAAGAAATATTACATTTCCGCAACTCACAACTCACAATATATTTATCATATATTATTCTATGATTAAAACTTATAATAAACATTACTAAGGATTCTGTATGATCTGGGATGGAAAGAGGCCCATAAAGGTGGGTGACACCATGAGTTACTTCACTGGGTGACACCAACCTTTGTGATGCCACTGGAGACAGCACCTTGAATTTGGACTAGCATCCTAGACTGTGAGAAAATAAACATCTGTTCATTAAAACCACCTACTTATGGTATTTCTGTTATAGAAGCACTAGATAACTAAGACAGCATCCCACTGACCAGGGAGATCAGTATCTGTACTTAAAGAAACTATGGGCAACTTCCAGAGAATGCCAAGGGGATAAGAGGGGCACTGATACCGTTGTCTGCAAAGGGCAATCTCTGGTGACCACTGGGAAAGCCAGACCCTCCTTTTCTCCACTCCAGTTGGTGGAAGAGGAGTGGGGAGAGGTAGGAGAGAGAGATACAATCTCAACTGAGACTTTTATCCTTAAGTGTTGAGTAGTGATCAGTGCAAGAGCAGAGACTGGTTAGAGGTATTTCATGATAGAGTCAGAGGCATTTGGGTCAAACTATTCCAGACACCACACAGTTGTTCTCTTCTCTGCTTCCTTGGCATTCTGAAGCTTCCTTGGTTCCTGTCCGTCTCAAGCTTGATTTTCCATGCATTCTACAAACCTCCCATAAATTCCATGAGCCCTCAACAAGGTCCTCTTTCAAGATTTTCCTCCTTGCTTAGATTGATCACCCACTGCCATTAAGTCTATTTTGACTCCTAGCAACCCTACAGGACAGAGTAGAACTGCCCCCATAGGGTTCCCAAGGCTCTAAATGTTTATAGAAGCAGACTGACTCATCTTTCTCCTGTGGAGTGGCTGGTGAGTTTGAACTGCTGACATTTTGGTTAGCAGCCCAATGCTTTAACCATCATGCTCCAGAGATGGGGGGTATTATGGATTGAATTGTGTCCCCTAGAAAGAAATGTGGAAGTCCTAAACTCTGTACCTGTAAGTAACAAGTATAAATTTTGTTTTTGGAAACAAGATTTTCTTTGTTATATTAATGAAGTCATACCAAGGTAGGTGGGTCCTAAACCTAATCATTCTGAGAGGTGTCTTATAAAAAGAGCAGAATTGACACAGAGACAGACACAGGGGCAGATGCCATGTGAAGACAGAGGCAGATGTATCTAGAAGCCCAGGAATGCCAAGGATTGTCAGTAGTTACTAGAAGATGAAAGAGAAAAGGAAGGAGCCTCCATTATAGTCAATGTCCTGATTTGGACTTCTAGCCTCAAAAACTATGAGAAAATTCTGTCCATTAAGGTCACCCACTTATGGTATGTTTTATTACAGCAGCACTGAGTAACCAAAATGGTAGATTTCACTGAAATTAATATGAAAGCTCAAATTTTTCCAACCTAAATCCCAGTGGGGTGGGATAGATTTAAGAACTTGCTAAATAGAGTCTAAAGGTCATCTGTATGTGCATCATACTCAGAAACATTTTAAATAAGAAATGTGCAGCCACAGCGATCTATGATGGTGGTAAGTGGAGACTACAGTTTATGGAACCAACAGTTTAAAGATAAAGGGTCTCTGGCTGGTCTAATTTGGCAGACACAAATTTTGTTCTCGAGCGCACATAAGCCTTTCACTCTGTTGGACAAGCACTGAGATCCTGTCTGTAAAAGCTCGCTCTCGATTTCAAAGGTCAGCACCTCACAATGTGCACATCTGCCACCCTCTTATTTAAGATGAAAGCTTGGTTGGGAGTGATTTGATATTTAAGCATGACCTGCTTGTCTGGAGCCTTTTCATTCTCTCTCTTTCTCTTGCTCCCGACCTTCTGTTCAGACCCCCACACCTGCTGATCTTGCAGACTATTAACTTTATTAGCCTATCAGAAAAAGATGAAGAAATGCTGTTTGGAGTGAGTCAGGCTGAAAATCTGCAGCAGTAAATGCTGATCATTTTCATCTGGTGTAGACCAGATTCTAGGAGTCCTTGAGTAGTGCAAACAGCTAAGCACTCAACTATTAATAGAAAGGTTGGCAGTTCTAACTCACCCTGAGTCCCTCAGAAGATAACCCTGGTGATCTGCTTCAGAAAGGTCACAACCTTGAAAACCCTATGGAGCAGTTCTCCTCTGCACACATGGAGATCCCAGCCATGAGTTGGAAACAATTCCACAGCAACTGTTTTTTATTATTATTTTTTTAAAACCAAATTCTAGTCTATTTATACCACTTGATTCAATGTTGAGGAAAAACCATTTCTAAAACTATTTAATTGATCTGCTGAATGTTGTGGACATTGTGAGGTTAACAGCCATTGTTGTGGTTAATGTTAGAACTTGCACTCAAAGAGCAGAATTCCAGTTCAGTCCTTGTTATTTTCTAGATGCATAACATAATTTCTCTTAAGTCTTAGATTCATCATCCATGAAGTGGAATAATAGCACCTACTTTATGGAATTCTTGGGGTGGTTAAATGAGAGAGTGCTTGGAGAGCTTACCGTAAACGTTTAACAAATAGTCATTATTATTTATATCCATGAGGGTCTGAGCAAGAAGGAAATGACACACTTAAATTGGATAACTTGGGGAGAGCTTAATAAAAGGCCTATTTATAAAGTGTGGGCAGGGTGTTCAAAAACCACAAGTTGCCATGAAATTGCTTCTGACTCATGGTGACCCCATATGTGTGAGAGCAGAACTGTGCTCCATAGGGTTTTCAATGGCTGATATTTTGGAAGCAGATTGCCAGGCCTTTCTTCCAAGGCATCTCTGGGTGGATTCATACTTTCACTTAGTAGCCTAGTGCATTAACCATTTACATCTCCCAGGGACTACAAGGGTGGGGTATAAAAGCATCAAAAAGGGTTAAGTAGTTACCTGGGGCTATTACCACCCCTTTGGTCTAGAGGGGTGGTGGGAAGGAGGAGGGAATGGTTAACAGAACCTAGAAACTGGAAAGGCCCACTGTGACAAGGGTTGCTGTCTTCCCAGGATGACCATCAAGGAGGAAGCTGGGACTAGCTCTCCTGTTCCTCGTTCCCTCCCTCTAGAACCTTCTTGTCAATGTTCCCCATTACTCCTCCCCACAGGAAGTCAGAGCAAGGGAAACTGGAAGGAGATCCCAGCCAGGGATGGGTAAGGGTGCACAGCAGGTCTAGAGGATGTTGTTGTTGTTGTTAGGTGCCATTGAGTCGTTTCTGACTCATAACGACCCTGTGCACAGCAGAATGAAACACTGCCTGGTCCTGTGCCAGCTCCATGATCCCTGATACACTTGAGCCCATCACCACAGCCACTGTGTCAATCCATCTCATTGAGAGCTTTCCCCTCTTTTGTGGACCCTCCACCTTACCACACATGATATCCTTCTCCAGGGAATGGTCTCTTCTGACAACATGACCAAAGTAGGTGAGACGAAGTCTGGCCGTTCTCACTTCCAAGGAGCATTTCAGGTGCACTTCCTCCAGGACAGATTTGTTAGTTCTTTTAGCAGTCCAAGGCACTTTAAGCATTCTTTGCCAGCACCACAGCTCAAAAGTATTGACCCCTCTTTAGTCTTCCTTATTCATTGTCCGGCTCTCACATGCATGGGAGGTGATTGAAAATATCATGGCTTGTGTCAGGTGCACCTTAGTCTTCAAGGAGACATCTTTGCTCCTCAGCACTTGAAAGAGATCCTTTATATCCTTTAGATCCTTTATATAGCTGACTTGCCCATACATCTTCTGATGTCCTGACTGCTGCTTCCATTGGCATCTGTTGTAGAACCGAGCAATGTGAAGTCTTTTACAACTTCAATCTTTTCTCCATTCCTCATGATGCTGCTTATAGGTCCAGTTGTGAGGATTTTTGTTTTCTTTATATTGAAATGTGACCCATATTGCAGACTGTATTCTTCAATCTTCATCAGTAAGTGCTTCAAGTCATCCTCACTTTCAGCAAGCAAAGTTGTGTCATCAGCATATCACAGGTTAATGATTCTTCCTCCAATCTTGATGCCGCATTCTTCTTCATGTAGTCCAACTTCTCAGATTACTTCCTCAGCATACAGATTGAATAAATATGGTGAAAGGATATAACCTGATGCACTCCATTCTTGATTTTAAACCATGAATTTTAAACTCTTGTTCTGTTCAAACAACAGCCTCATGGTCTATGTATAGGTTCCTCATGACCACAATCAAGTGTTCTGGGATTCTCATTCTTCTCAATGTTATCCACAATTTGTTATGATCCACACAATCAAATGCTGATCTGGAGGAGACAATAGGAAATGTCCAATCCATCATTATTGATGGAGTTTCTGGATTACCTAAAAGAAACTTATAGGAAAGCTAGTAACTTCTAGTGAATGTGTCAATTGGAGGTCCATAGTATTTTTTTTCCTTCTGAAAAGTTTTTTATTACCTAAAGGTTTATTGTTTTAAGTTCTCATTGATTTGAAATTTTCATTGGAGTCCTTCTATTTTCAACCTACCCCCTAACCTTGTTTTAGAAGAAGGTTAGGCAATCTTCTTTGTTCAGGTCCTTCTGGAACTTTGTAAATGCTGGTTTGATTCCCCTCCAGTGATGCATGTTTAATTACATGGGCTGGAAGGTCAGTATAAGTCTACAAGTTAGAGCTACAGAAGGTAAAAGATTGGCTGCTAAACCAAGGGTACACGAATATACATCATTACACAAGGGTACACGAATATATGTTATCAGTGGGCCATTAGCAACCTGCTTTGCCATTGAAGGCTAATTAAAAGTTTGTAGGTATGTTTTACCTAATTGATAAGACTTCAGAAATTGTTTTCTTATGTATATATTATTTTATATTCTCATCCTCTTATCATTTGTTTAGATTCTTGGATTCCTGTCTATTATTATTATTATTTATTATTATTACTCCCTCTATGGAAACGCATTCTCAAAGAAAACTAAACTCACTGCCATCATGTTGGATCTGACTCATAGCAACCTTTCCTTCCAAGGTTTCTGAGACAGTATCTCTATGGAAGTAGATTGTCCGGTCTTCCTTCCCAGAAGCGGCAGGTGGGTTGAACCTCCAGCCTTCTGGTTAGCAGTCAAATGCCTTAGGCACTATGCTGCTTTAAGGTATTATAAATATTATAGTTATATATATTATAAATATTATAATTATATATAATAAATATTATAATATTATAAATATTTATATTTTGAGCTTATATAGTTTCATTTTAAAACATTTTTCTATAATTCTCAACCCCATCCAGATACTGAAAATGTATGCATTTCTTGTGAATGGAGTAAACTTTTTTTTTTGCTTTAATAAACGGAAATTTATTTTCTCACAGTTTAGGAGGCCAGAAGTTCAAATCCAGGGTGGTGGCTCTAGGGAAAGTCTTTTTTCTCTGTCATCTCTGGAGGAAGGTCCTTGTCTCTTCTGAGCCTCTGCTCCGGCGCTCTTTACGAGGCTCGGCATCTATCTTCCCTCATCCCTCTTTACTGGCCTGCTTGGTGAATATAGTAAACGATTTTTAAATATCTTCATTGATTCCTCCAATATAAAAAGTTTGGAGTGGAATGTTTGGCAATTCTGGCTCTCAGCTCTCAGCTTTTTCAAAATGGCCAGGTCTTTATGATCCCCACCTTGATCAGACATGGATTGCCTTCATTACCATCCCAGCCAAGGGCTTTCTGCAGTTGAGACAATCCCCACAGGGGCTGACAGCTGAAGGTCACCTGCCACCAGCATTTCTGGCAAGTTGGGCATCAGGCCTTCCTTGCAGGGATGTCTGGGAGAAACATCATCATGTCTTCTACAACAACCTCCCTCCAGTATTTGGCTACCCTTGGTTGAAATCTCTAAACATTTCAGGTTGGTTTTTGCCACCAGATGAATTTTCATAGACCTACATGTGATGATTAGTGTTATGCATCAGATTGGTTAGGCTATGATTCTCAGTGGTTTGGCATACTCTGGACTGGCCATTCTTCCATAATGTTATATAAAATAATCATCATCCATGATGTGGTTTGATGTGATCAGCCAATCATCTGAAAGAGAAGTTTTCCTGGGGGTGTGGCTTGCCTCCAGTACATAAATGATGTTCTGGCAGAACTTGTTCTCTCTTGATTCTGCAACCTTGCCATTTTCTCATCACCTGACCTTCATTTCATGGGACATAAGTTTGTAGATGTCTCCGGCCTGCCACCTGACTGGCAGATTTTGGATTCATCAGCTCCTGCAACCCTGATAATTAGCAGAGGTCTCCAGCCTGCCACCTGACCCACAGATTTGGTACTTACTAGCCCCCAACAATTTTGTGAGCCATTTCCTTAAAGTGAATGTGAATCTCTCTATTTACACACACACTCATGTATGTGTGTGTGTGTGTGTATATATATATATATAGAGAGAGAGAGAGAGAGAGATGCTCTGGTGGCATAGTACCTAAGGCACTGGACTGCTAACCAGAAGCCTGGTGGTTCAAACCCACCAGCCGCTGCTTGGAAGGAAGATTGGGCAATCTAATTCCATAGTGATGCCACCTTGGAAACCCAAGGAGGGGTCACTATGAGTCAGATCTGACTCGACAGCAGTGAGTTTAGATATACATACACATACACATACTCACATGCAGACACATATCTCACTGTTTTGGCTCCTTTATAGAACGCAACTAAGACTATAGAAAATCTTTGGTTTTCAAAAATGTTAGATTTTGAAACTGCAAACAAGGGAGTGTAGACTGCTAGTTAGTAACCAAAAACCAAAACCAAATTCACTGCCATCTAGTCGATTTAGACTCATAGCAACCCCCATTGGGTTTCCAAGGCTGTAAATTTTAACAGAAGCAGACAGTCTTATCTTTTTTCTGTGGAGCAGCTGGTGGGTTCAAACAACTGACCTTTCAGTTAGCAGGCAAATGCCTTAACCACTATACCACCTAAGCTCCTTTCATTAGTGACACAGCAGGGAAGAAAAGTCCCAGATAACCTCAAAGCCCCTGAGTGCACTTAATTCAAACAGTCTGGAGTCCCATTTCCTTTGGGTATAAGACAAGAATATGATGTGTGTCTTTATTGGACCCATTTTAGTATAACAGACACCCAGAGTCCTAGGGTAGAATGTGACTTGGGTGCCATCCAGTTAGTAGGTATAATAATGGCAGTCAGCAGGCCACATCAAATACAGAGGTTTATGAACCAGAGCAGAGTTTAAACTATTAATGCTACGCAAAGTGAAGACTGTGTGCTCCCCTTAGCCATAGTCACCCACATTCTTTGCCTTCTTTTTTGTCTCACCTAAGCTCTTCACACATTGCAATTTCCAGCCTAGTCCCTGATATTTGTCTCCTGACCTATTCCCTCCCCCTCCCCCCATACTATTAGGAAGAAAGCAAGATCCAGAGCAGTGTCTCACATAAGGTCATATAGAACATTAGTGGCAGAGCTGGGACCAGAATCCAGATCTCCTCTCTCTGCCAGCTTTCTTTTATGTCACTATCAGGTACTTGATCTTTGCCCAGGGCCAGTTATGATTCATACAAACAACTTCTCCAGCTTGTTCTCTGGGCCATGTCAGTCCCCTTCTCTGCTGGACTTTGTTTTCCTCACAGGTCACCAATAAATCACTTGCCCAAACAATCATCACCTTCAGATGTTCAGCAGTGGTCCCAGATGTTGTAATCTCTCTTGGCTTCCTTGGATGCTCTGGAGAGAATTTGTCTTGGAGACCATCCAAATTTCAGTCTGGGAACTTGTTATTGCCTGAATATAAGCTACACCAGACTTCAGCTTTCAAACTTATCAGAGCTCACCTTTCCTCTAACTCTGGATTGAATTGTGTGACCTGCGGACCCGGGCACCCAAGTTCTGGCTGCTCAGGTCTAGATAGGGTTCTGGGTCTGGTAGAAAGAAGAACTCTTGGCCCTGGGATGATGATCCACTGACATCATTCTCCCTGAAGTCATTCCTGAAGGAATTCCAGAAAGGAAAAGAAAAGAAAAGCATCTACCTTATGAGAAATGGTGTAAAATATCTTCCAGCTGTTGTTTTTTTGTGATGGCAATAAAGTTTCCCTTATTGCATACCTTTCCTCTGGTTTGAGCTTAGGTAAAACCTCATCCATAAAGTATCCACTACAGGAATACAAATCACTTTTTAATTAGAATCACTAACCATGGTTTCAGGAGTAGGGTCCAAGAAAGCAATATGTAGTAGGCTCCATTACATCTTCCCTTTAGAGACATTGAAGAGAGCTGCATGGTTCTAGAAGTTGAATGTCTGTTTCCTCTGCATTTGAATGTGGCTATTATTTTCATCAACATTTAGTTCCTTCAACATATATTATAATCATTTCTATAGGTGGAAGGTTATCCCTAGGGAAGTTTGGTACAGGGAGAAAATTTTAATTCCCCTATAATTTTCATTAACTGATTCTCCTCCTTGGGTAGTGCAGGCACTTAACACACTCAGCTGCTAACCAAAGGTTGGAGGTTCAAGTTCACTTGAGGCACCTTAGAAGAAAGTCCTGGCAATCTACTTTTGAAAAACCAGGCATTAAAAATGCTGTGCAACACAGTTCTATCTGACATACATGGAGTCACCATAAGTCAGAGTCAACTTGATGGCAACTGTAATTTTTACCCTCCTCCAGTCATTCCAAATAAACATACTATCTAAGTAAAAATAATGAGCTTCTCTGAAGATGTGCTTCCATGCCAAACCCCTAAACCATCTCCTTTCCTTCAGCCATATTACACCTAAACACCTCTGTCTATAAATTGTGGAGGAATCACTAGTTGCACTTCAAGTATTCTTATTGAAACTTTGAGGTTTGGATACTTGGATAATTAATACACAGTCTCCATTATTTAATCCATTGCTATTTTTCTTGGATATATGCATGAATATCTGTTCACAGGTCACAGTTGGAGAAGCCCCGTAACTTCCAGTTGTCCCTCAAATATTTCCTCCAGACTATCCACATTGATGGGAATCCCATCATATCAGGCTTTCATTTGGGTTTGTCCAAAGTTTCTGTGAGGCCCTTGTGCATACTACTTAATTTCCTCATTTATTCACAAATGTGTTTGTATACTCACTAGGTGTGCTATGTTCTGTGAGGAATATTCTATCACCTCTATTGCAACTACTACTGGTATATAAAACTGACATTGTGATAACTTTCTATGTGTCAGGCACTGTTTTAAGTATATTATATGCATTAGGGTAGCTCTGGTGGCATAGTGCCTAAGGCACTTGACTGCTAACCAGAAGGCTGACAGTTCAAATCCACCAGCCACTCCAAGGAAGGAAGACTGGGCAGTCTGCATCCATAAAGAGTTACCACCTCGGAAACCCAAAGGTGGTCACTATGAGTCTAAATAGACTTGATGGCAGTGAGTTTGGGTTGTTTTGTTTTGTTTATGTGTATTAACTCTTTTTTTTTTTTTTAATTTT
>NW_006921767.1:6505665-6509003 GCF_000298275.1 Orycteropus afer afer
TATCTTCTGTGTCTGTGTTAATTGGTTTCCCTTTTCTTTGTTGAAGAGGGTCTGTGCAATCCTTCTGCCTAGTCCGCCATCTTGCCGGAACTCTCCCGCATTAACTCTTTTAGTCATCACAAGAATCCTGTGGAGTAGGTACTAAAGTATAATTATTCCTGTTTTACAGAAGAAGAAATTGAAAGACAGAGAGGTTAGATAATTTGCCCAAAGTTATGCAACCAGTGAGCATCAGAACTAAGGAGGACCTTGAGTAATTTGGGTCTAATGCCCATGCTATTAACCATTACACCATAACAAACCAAACCAAATCCAGTGCCATGGAGACAGTTCTGACACTCACAGCAATCCCATGTACAGAGTAGAATTGCTCCATATAGTATTCTTAGTTATAAATTTTACAGAACTGATCACCAGGCCTTTCTTCTGTGACACCACTGGATGGATTCAAACCACCACCCTTTAGCTTAGTAGTTCAGTGCAAACTGCATCGCCTGGGAGGGGAAATAACACTTACATGCTGATACCTGTAATGGTGAGAAGTTGTCCTAACAGAGGCACATAGGGAAAATGCTATAGGAATTCAGAATAATAAAGACAGGTGTCTTCCATATGGCATCTATGGGGAAAAGTGGGAATTAAGATGGTTGATGAGAAAAAGCTGGATTTGCAAATGCAGAAAGGAGTGCTAAGGAAATGCTAGGGAACAGGAGCTCTGGTAGCATAGTGCCTAAGGCACTTGACTGCTAACCAGAAGTCTGGCAGTTCAAACTGACCAACTACTCCTCAGAAGGAAGGTTGGGCAATCTACTTCTGTAGTGATACCTTC
Organism: Orycteropus afer afer; assembly: GCF_000298275.1. Taxonomy (NCBI): domain Eukaryota; kingdom Metazoa; phylum Chordata; class Mammalia; order Tubulidentata; family Orycteropodidae; genus Orycteropus; species Orycteropus afer. The sequence goes on from NW_006921767.1 coordinate 6,506,495, forward strand.
TTAGAAACCCAAGGAGGGGTTATGAGTCGGGGCCAACTCAATGGCACATGACAACACCAACAGGGAATAGTAAGTTCTTCTTTTTGACCACAGTGAGGTCTGATGGGTCAGGTGCTGAAATATGCTTCACTGAGCAGCAAAGAGCCATTGCTCCAAGCCCCTCCCCACAGGATGTCCTCCACTAGACTTCCACTAAACCAGAAGCTAAAGGGTTCATTCCTGTCACTGTTGATATCAAATCTGATTGGTCAATGCCTGTGGTTGGTCATCAAATATTTGAACATCACCCTTAACCATATGGCATGTGAAAGTCAGTGGAGTTAAGTCTGGCCCGGGAAGCAGGGGACACATCATAGAGACCTTGGGTGCCAAGCTCCAATATTTAGACTTCAGCCTTGAAGATTCATGGAAAGTTTTTTTCGCACGAAGTGACCTGGCCAGAGTTGAGTCCAACAACTTTGGGTCAGATTAATGGGAGAAAGAAGGAAATTGAAGGCAGACTAGTTAGGAAATTATCACAAGGGTCCTAGTTACAGCTAAGGCCTAAATGAGGTGGAGGCGGTGTAAATGAAGCGGAAAAGCATAGGCAGAGCAGAGAGGCAGGACTTGGTGAGGGTTTGAATGTGGTGAAAGGTGAAGTAGCAACCAAAAGTGACTTCCAGATTCCAGCCTGGGTGAGTGGTGGGTTTGAGGGAGTTGACTATGCCTGGGGGCACTGGGGAGGGAGCAAGTTGAGAGTATGACTTATCTTTGAGGATTATCTTTTATGAATTATTTTGATTTGGAAGCACTCGTAGAACTTTCAGGTATACGCATCTTATTAAATGCATCCCCTGGGAAGAGCATATGCTTCAAAAACAATTAGTACACAATCATCTCTTCTCTAGACCTTATATGCCTTCCTTATATGATGAAAGAAAGTAGATTAATGTTTTGAGCAAATGGAACACAGGACTGATAAGTTTTGCTTAAGAAGCAAAAAACACGAACATTTTGGGAATTTTCTGGTAAAAAGCAAGTCCAAGTAGGCATTGCCTTGGGCTCCTCAGGGCCAAGGAGATAATATTTAATGAGCACTTACTAATTTCCAGGGACATAGAAAACCTTTATGTGGATTATCACATTTACCCTTCAGAAGTACACTGAGCTAAGTACTCAAGTTATCTCCCACTTGACAGATGAGGAAACGGAGGCCTAGAAATGTTAAGTTCATTTGTGAGAAATGTGAAAAGAAAAAATGACAACCTTTAGAGCAGACTGTATTTACTTTATAATATTTTCTAGACACTACTCTTGTTATAGATGACATGACCATTGTTAGTCATAGTTTCAACATTTCTACATGAAGTATCTGAGATATTGATTCCATTAGTCTGGAGGACCAACGTCTCCAGACTGTCTTAGAGCATTTTTTATCCAGTGAGTGCACTGTTTTCCTTAGAGTTAAGATGCATATCTATTCAAATATTATATACTATTCAGAAAACTTCCAGATTAAAGAAAGTTTTTATAAAGAAATTTTTATTGTGATTTGGGCAAAAGTTTACAGAGCAAATTCATTTTCCATGTAGCAGTTCATAAACATTTTGTTTCATGACATTGACTGCAATTCCCCACAGTGTAACAGCTCCCTTCTCACTTTCTCCCTGTAGTAAACTCTTTCCTGTATTCTTCCCTCTCACGCATTCCTGGCCCTCCAAACTATCTCCCTGTACAAACACTGCTCTTTTGTTCTCCCACAGTGCCAAGGAGTGTATATACCTAATGTAAATGTTCACCCTATATTCCTGTCTATTGTTTGGCAGGAAGCCATGGGAGTGAGTTCAACCTGGTCTTTTTTATTATTTTGAGTCTTGTTCCACATTGTTGTCCTACTCTATCCAGGATCTCCTGCACTGATCCCTTTCCAAGTGGCTGACAGTGGTAGCCAGGCATCATCGAGTTCTTCTGGTCTCATGGTCATATCGGCTGAGGTTCACATGGCCCACTAATCCCTTGGACTAATTGTTTCTATGCATCTTTGGTTTTCTTCATTCTTTGCTCTGGACAAGGAGAGACCAATCATTGCATATAGATGGCTGCTTGCAAGCTTTTGAGATCCCAGCAGCTACTTACCAAAGTAGGATGTAGTATGTGTAGTATGTTATGCCAATTGACCTCGATGTCCCCTGCAACCATGGTCCTGAACCCACATGTCTTACTTACTCTCTCAGGGTGATTGGCTGTGGCCAAGGAGTTATCATAACTTTGCCCCTTATTGGCTTTATTGTATATTTGGACATTCTTACAGCACATACAAATATGTATGTAGAAGTATCATCTGCCAACCTTATATATGGTCATGGGTTTATTCCCTTTAACCTAGACATACTAGACCATTCAGCCTATCTACTTATCTATTTACCTGTAGATTAATGTTTGTTATCACTGACAACACAGTTTTGTATATGTAAAAGGGTTTATCTTTGTTGTCTGTACCTCTTTTTTTTTAAGTTTTTTTTTTTTTTTT
>NW_006921767.1:6510348-6526312 GCF_000298275.1 Orycteropus afer afer
TGTATGTACAATAGTTTGGTTATCCATTCCTCAGTTGATGGACATCTAGGTTGTTTCCATGTTTTGGCTATTGTAAATAGTGCTGCGATGAACATGGATGTGCATATATCTGTCCTTATCATGGCTCTCACTTCTTTAGGGTATATACCTAGTAATGGAATGGCTGGGTCAAATGGTATTTCTAATTCCAACTTTTGGCAGAATCGCCATACTGCTTTCCACAATGGTTGTACCATTTTACAATTGTCTATACCTCTTACATACCTCTCTGTATCTTCCTCTTCCTCAGTGCCTCCATGTTGGTGACTTGTTAAAGAAAATTTTTATTAGACTGGTATAAAAATCACTTTGAGGCCATCTCTTGGTAATAATAAACCAGTTACATCTAGTTAATTTCAATTCATGGTGACCCTATGTATGTCAGTAGAACTGGACCATGGGGTTTTTGTTTATTTGTTATTGTGATTTGGGTGCAAGTTTCTGAACCCAAAAACCCAATGCCATTGAGTCGATTCTGATTCATAGCAAAACTATAGGACAGAGTAGAATGACCACAATGGGTTTCCAAGGTTGTAACTCTTTATGGAAGCAGACTGCTTCATCTTTGTCTCACAGAGTGGTCTGTTGGTGAAAATGAATGCTTTAACCACTACACCACTAGAGCAAATTGGTTTTCCATTCAGTAATTCATACACCTTTTGTTTTGTGACACTGATCACGATCCCCACTATTCCCACTTCCTCCCTATGTTTATCATTTCCTTTTGTTCCTCTTTCCCTCTAAGCTTTATCCCTGGGAAAATGCTGTCTTTTTGATATCACCTTGTTGATTGTTTTAATAAGTGTATATCTCCCTGTTGTATGGTTCACCTTTTTGTTCCCTTGTCTATGTTTGGCTAAAAGTTGAGCCATGGGGGTGAGTTTAGTTCAGGCTTGAAAGACATTTAAGGGCCATAGTCTCAGGGGTTCTACTAGTCTCTATCAGACCAGTAAGCCTTGTCTTTTTTATGATTTTGAATTTTTTTCCACATTTTTCTCCCTCTCTATCTGGAGTCTCCTATTGTGACCCTTTTCAGAATGGTTAGCAGGCAGTCAGGCACCATATAGTTCTTCTGGTCACCCATAGGGTTTTTAATGGCTAACTTTCCAGAAGTAGATTGCCAGTCTTTTCTTCTGAGGTGCTTCTGGATGTATGCAAACCACCAATCTTTTGGTTAGCAGTGAGTGCATTGACTATTTACATCACTCAGGGACTGCTGGTAAGACAATTAAAAAAAAAAGAAAAATTGCTGTCAAGTTGAGTTTGACTCATAGTGACCCTATATAACAGTCCCATAGGGTTTTCAAGGCTATAAATCCTTATGGAAGCAGTCACATCTTTCTCCTGAGGAGTGGTTGGTGGGTTTGAACTACTGACCTCTCAGTTAGCATCTAAGTGTCTAACCACTACACCACCATGGCCCCTTCTAACACAGTAGCTTCTATAAATGTCTTAAAGTTGAAAATCCTGGGCTTGGAGTCAGAGAGACCTGGGTTCAAATCTCAGCTCCATTGTTTACTGACTGTATGACCTTGAGCAAGTCATTTGTTCTCTCTCTGCCTCAGCTTTCTTATATTTAATGCAGCCTCATTGGATTGCTGGGAGGGTTAAAGAATCTTTTTTTTTTTTTTTTTAATATAAGAAACTGTCTTTTAGAAACAATCTAGACTAGGGTTTGCCAAGCATTTTCTTAAAGGGCGAATAGTAAACATTTTAGGCTTTGTGGGTCATACAGTCTCTGTTGCAATTATTCAACTCTGCCATTGTAGCACAAAAGCAGCCCTGTTGTAGTTAGGTGCTGTTGAGTCAGCTTTGACTCATAGCAACCCCATGTACAGCAGAATGAAACACTGCCCATCATTGCAATCCTTGCTATGCTGGAGGTCATCGTTGCAGCCACTGTGTCAGTCCATCTAATTTCATGGTATTCAAAAGGTTTTCAGTGGCCAGTTTTTACAGAAGTAGATCACCTAGTCCTTCTTCCCAGTCTATCTTATTCTGTAAACTCTGCTGAAACCTGTCCACCACGGGGGACTCTGCTGGTATTTGAAATAACAGTGGCACAGCCTCTAGCATTACAGCAACACACAAGCCACCACAATGCCATAAACTGACAGACGAGTGGTGGAAAAGTTGTCCTAGACAATATATAAACAAATGGGCATGGCTGTGTTTCAATAAAATATTATTCATAAAACCAGGTGGTGAGTAGTATTTGAGTCCTACTTTGCCTCTTCTGGTCTAGATTCTCTGAGCAATTATAGAACTTCTTTGGCAGATTAGAGATGAAGAGGTTCTCTGAGGGCAGATAGCACAAGCTTCCTAATAGGATGGAGGACTCTGAAGAACTCATTTTCTTAAGGTCCTCCACTTACCTTTAGCAAACAATGGAACTCCCAGTTTCTAAGGAAATGCACAAAAAGGCATCAGGGATTTCTAAAATAGCTTCTAGAAGATGAGATTTTAATCACTTTTAATGGCTCTGAGATTAAACCAATCAAATTTACTTTCAAATGTACATTGGCCTAAGAGGTACTAGTGAAAAACGCATGGGATTTTTGCCACACTTGGAATGTGTTTGTCTTTATGGCTTGCAAAGGATGGGAGACTGAGGGGCTCCTAATGGAGCGGTGCTCACTGCCAGCTTTTTACCAACAGACCAGAATCCTCCCTCCCAGGAGCTTCAATGCCACAAACTTCCATGATTCCTGGGGCTCAGAACTCACTGCCTCTTGTCGTGCTTTATATTTTTTAAAGTACTGGCTTTCATGGATGTTCTCTTATATGACCCCTATGACAAGCTTTCAGAGGCTCAGATAAGTAAGGCAAAACATATTTACTCTCAGAATTTATGGCAATTCTTTAATAACATATGTGATGACCATGAGAATGAGTCTCCCAAACTAAAGTGATCATGGTTAGCCTAGAGCTCCTGCTACTGCTCTCTGGATCCACTCTGCCGTGTGCCTCAAGGTCAAGCTTCCCACAGCCTGCTTCCAGCCAAGAGCAGAGAAGGACTGCTGAGGTAGACTCATTCCTGGGACATGCAGGATTCCTTTGATGGCTAACTTTGGTCCTAGGTCTTGTTGGACTTACCTTAGTCTGCACAGCAGTTCAGGATGCTTCTACCCACCTTCCTTCCCTCTCTCATTCATCAAGATCAGACATACATTGGGATGTGATGGCTTTCCCAGCATTTTACAACTACTTCCTTATTTTGTCTCACAAATGCTCTCCATAATTAAATCCTTGTGCATTTAATTCCATCCTAGCATCTGCTTCTCAGAGTATATGGACTAACTATATATATATATATATATATATATATATATAGTCGCTAGGAGTCGGGGCCGACTCGATGGCAAATAACAACAACAACAACCTAGGTTAAAGGAACCCCAGTGGTGCAATGGTTAAGCACTTGGCTGCTAACCAAAAAGCTGGCAGTTAAACCCACCCAGTGGCCCTGCAGAAGAAAGATCTAGGACCTGTTCTTGTCAGGATTATAGCCAACAAAATCCTATGAGGCAGTTCTACTCTGTCACATGGTATCACGATAAATCATAATCGACTCAATGGCACAAAACAACAACACTAGGTTAAGAAGTACATCTCTGTGATGGTGGAGACCTGCTATAGAAATCTGGTGGACATAAGTTTTTTGAGTCCCCAGTGTGCCTGCCTTTGTTTGTGCTCCCCCAGAAGAAAACATTGAAGATGAGGATTTAAATACAAGTAGTTTATTTGGAAGATGATTACAGAGAGCACAAGCAGGGGACTGGGGAAGTGAAACAGGGAAGAGAAGGAAGCCAGTAGAGGGTGTATCGAGGAGCAGATGGCCATGTGGGCAATTAGAGCTCAGTCCTGCTGGGGACCTCTGGAAGACAATGTAGAACACACCTTGGAGTTGCCTCACCTGGGGAAAGGGTGAGCATTATGGATTAAATATATACCCTCAAAATATGTGTTGAAATCCTAAACCTTGTACTTGAATATATAATCCTGTTTAGAAATATGTATATTTCTTTTGTTCTGTTAATGAGGTCATGCTAGTGTAGGGTAAATCCTAAAACTAAACATTTCTAAGTTTTGAAAAGACTGGAATAGATACACAGAGACACACACAGGGGAAGACAGGTCATATGAGGGTTATCTACAAGGTAAGTAACTGCAAGGAATCTAGAAATGGGGCTTCCTACAAGGAAAGAATGGACATGGCTGAGACCCTGATTTGGACTTTCAGCTTCCAGAAAGTAAATATCTGTTCTTTGAAACCACCTACTTGGGGTATTTGTTATGGCAGCAACTAAGATTGGGGGGGAAAAAAATCTCACTGCTGTCAAGTTGTTTAAACTCATACCATCCTTGCATTTCCAAGGCAGTATCTCTGCAACAGAGCTATACGGGATCCAGGTAAGGGGAGGGAGACAGGCCCCACCCCAAGAGACAGGAAGTGGTGGAAAAGCTGGGGATGACACAGCCATGACATCCAGGGAGAGCAGAGAGGTTTCCAACAGCTAAGGGAGACAAACTTGTCTGTCAGTTTGTCATACTATGGTGGCTTGTGTGTTGCTGTGAGGCTTGAGGCTGTGCCCCTGGTGTTTCAAATGCCAGGAGGGCAGCACATGGTGCACAGGTTTCAACGCAGCTTACAGGTAAGACAGACTAGGAAGAAGAAAGAGACCATTTACTTCTCAAAGACTGGCCAGGGAAAACCTTATGAATAGCAGAGAAACACTGCCTGATACATTACTAGGAAACTTTATCAATAGTCTGGAAACATTGTCCAATACAGTGCAGGAAGACAAGCCTCTTAGGTCAGAAGGCACTCAAAATAGGACTGGGAAAGGGCTACCTCCTCAGAGTAGAACCAACATTAATGATATGGATTTATCCATGTAAAGCTTTCGGAACCTCCATTTGCTGATGTGGCATGACTCAAATTGAGGAGAACAGCTAGAAACATCCATTAATAACTGGTACATGGAATGTATGAAGTATGAATCTAGGAAAATTGGAAGTTGTCAAAAATGAAATGGAATACATAAAGATTGATATCCTAGGCATTGTTTGTTATGTGCTAGTTTTGGCCATTTTGAATCAGATAACCATATGATCTACTATGCTGGGAATGACAAATTGAAGAGGAATGGTGTGACATCCATCACAAAAGATGTTTCAAGATCTGTCCTGAAGTACAATGCTGTCAGTGATAGGAAAATATCTATAAGCCTACAAGAAAGACCAGTTAATACGACTGTTATTCAAATTTATGTACCAACCACCAAAGCCAAAGATGAGGAAATTAAAGACTTTTATCAACTTCTGTACTCTGAAATTGACTGAATATGCAATCAAGATGTGTTAATTAGCACCGAAGACCGGAATGCAAAAGATAGAAACAAAGAAGAATCACTAGTAGATGGAAAATTTGGCCTTGGTGACAGAAATTAAACTGGAGATTGCATGACAGAGTTATGCAAGACCAATGACTTATTCATTGTAAATACCTTTTTCCAACAACACAAATGGTGGCTATGCCCAGGGACTTCACCAGATGGAGTACACAGGAATCTGATTGACTACATCTGTGGCAAAAGGAGATGAAAAAGCTCAATATCTTTAGCCAAAAAAGGCCAGTAACTGTGGAACAGACCATTAACTGCTCATATGAAAGTTCAACTTGAAGTTGAAGACAATTAAAAACAAGTCCACAAGAGCCAAAATATGATCTTGAATATATCTCTCCTGAATTTAGAGAACATCTAAAGAATAGATTTGATGCATTGAACATCAGTGACTGAAAACCAGAAGAACTGTGGGATGACATCAAGAACACCATCCATGAACAGAGCAAGAGGTCATTAAAAAGATGAGAAAGGAAGAAAAGACCAAAATGGATGTCAAAAGAGACTCTGAAACTTGTCCTTGAGTGGAGAGTAGCTAAAGAAAATGGAAGAAATGACAAGATAAAAGAGGTGAACAGAAGATTTCAAAAAGCAGCTTGAGCAGACAAAGCCAATTACTGTAATGAAATGTGCAAAGATCTGGAGTTAGAAAACCAAAAGCGAAGAACATACTCAGCATTTCTCAAACTGAAAGAACTGAGGAAAAAATTTAAGCTTCGAGTTGAAATATTGAAAGATTTTATGGGCAAAATATTGAATGATGCAGGAAGCATTAGAAGAAGATGGAAGGAATACACAGAAGCACTGTACCAAAAAGACCTGCTCGATCTTCAACCATTTCAGGAGGTGGCATATGATCAAGAACCAATGGTACTGAAGGAAGAAGTCAAAGGTGCACTGAAGGAATTGGCGAAAAACAAGGCTCCAAGAATGGATGGAATGCCCATTGAGATGTTTCAACAAACAGATGCCCCATTGAAGGCATTACTAGGCTATGCCAGGAGATTTGGAAGACAGCTACATGGCCAACTGACTGGTAGAGATCCATATTTGTACCCATTCCAAAGAAAGGTGATGCCACAGAATGTGGAAATTATTGAACAATATCATTAATATCACATGCAAGTAAGATCTTACTGAAGATAATTCAAAAATGGTAGCAGCAGTATATTGACAGAGAACTTCCAGAAATGCAAGCTGGATTCAGAAGAGGATGTGCAACAAGGGATATCACTGCTAATGTCAGACGGATCTTGGCTCAAAGCAAAGAATACCAGAAATTTGTATACTTGTGTTTGCAAAAGCACTTGATTGTGTGGATCATAACAAATTATGGGTAACATTGAGAAGAATGGGAATTCTGGAACACTTAATTATACTCATGAGGAACCTGTACATAGACTATGAAGCTGTCATTCAAACAGAAAAAGGGAACACTGCATGGTTTCAAATCAAGAAGGCAGTGTGTCAGGGTTGTATCCTTTCACCATACTTATTCAATCTGTATGTGAAGCAAATAATCCAAGAAACTGGACTATATGAAGAAGAATGTGGCATCAGAATTGGAAGAAGAATCATTAAGAACCTGCGATATGCTGATGATACAACTTTGCTTGCTGAAAGTGAGGATGACTTGAAGCACTTACTGATGAAGATTGAAGAAGACAAACTGCAGTATGGATTACCTCTTAATATAAAGAAAACAATACTTCTCACAAATGGACCTATAAGCAGCATCATGATGAAAGGAGAAAAGATTGAAGTTGTGAAAGACTTCACATTGCTTGATTCTATAATTGATGCCAATGGAAGCAGCAGTCGGGACATCAGATGACATATAGCACTGGGCAAATCAGCTGCAAAGGACCTCTTTCAAGTGCTTAAGAGCAAAGATGTCTCCTTGAGGACTAAGGTGCACCTGACACAAACCATGATATTTTCAGTGTCCTCATATGCATGTGAGAGCTGGACAACGAATAAGGGAGAGCAAAGAAAAGTTGATGCTTTTGAGTTGTGGTAGTGGCAAAGAATGCTGAAAGTGCCATGGACTGCTAAAAGATCTAACAAGTCTGTCCTGGAGGAGGTGCAGCCAGAATGCTCCTTGGAAGAGAGAATGGGCAGACTTCATCTCACCTATGTTGGTCATGTTGTCAGAAGAGACCATTCTCTGGAGAAAGATGTCATGCTTGGTAAGGTGGAGGGTCAACACAAGAGGGAAAGGCCCTCAAAGAGATGAATTGATAAAGTGGCTGCTGTGATGGGCTCAAGTATAGCAAGGATCGTGGAGCTGGTGTGGAACCAGGCAGTGTTTCATTCTGCTGTGCATAGTGTCTCTATGAGTCGGAGACAACTCATTGGCACCTAACAACAACAACGGCACCATCTCCACAGAGGTAGATTCCCAGTCTTTCTTCTGAGGTGTGGCTGGTGGGTTTGAACCACCAGCCTCCTGGTTAGCAGTCAAATGCCTTAGGCCCTATGCTACCAGAGTTCCCAGGGAACTAAGATAGTAGGTGAGGAAGGTTGGTATTTTCCTAGCAATCCCTATTTCTCATTGGTTGAGTCCAGCTCTTGGGATGTTAAATCCTTGACACATGTGGCCTGCCCTGTGCATTCACCAGAGGAGGCCCTCATGCTGACTGACATGTGCTTTCATGGGGAAGCTGTGGATATAGGAGTTGTGAGTGCCCAGGGCTTTTGGATAGGGCCCTAATAGCATCTACCACAATCCTCATTTCTGAGTTGTGAGGTTAAGGTAGGTCTGACACTATGAGTGCACACACGGCCCAGGCCCTCCCACCTCCTGTTCACAGTGACTCAAGTTGGACCTGTCACAGTCCTCCCTGGAACTTCTACTGGCCCTATCTGGAAGACAGGAGCTCTGGTGGCATAGAGCCTAAGGCATTTGACTGCTAACCAGAAGTTTGGTGGTTCAAACCCACCAGCCACTCCTCAGAAGGAAGGTTGGGCAGTCTATTTCCATAGTGATACCACCTTGGAAACCCAAGGAGGGATTGCTATGAGTTGGATCTAACTTGACAGCAGTGAGTTTGTTTTTGTTTGTTTGTTGGATCTGGAAGAATGTGCTGTCTGTTAAGATCATTAAGATTAAGCACCCTGAAGCATGGAGTAGTTGGTGGCCACCTTGCCACTATAAGGGAACAGGCACCGTGAGAATGAAATCAATTTAGATGAAATTAAGGGATGGAGGAGGCAGAGAGGGGCTAGTACCTATTGATGAGACTGCTGAAACATCTGGATCCAGATATGCCTGAAGCCAGAGCACTCCTAGGTTTGCCAATGACAGATGTTGATTAATTCCATTTGTTGCTGAAGCAAACTGGAATGATGTTTACATAATTTGAAACCAAGAGGATTCTGACTGATATGAAGATATCCTATTACCTTCCTAGAGCTGCCATAAAAGTACTACAAATTAAATGGCTTCTAAGAACAGAAATTTATTGTTTCATAGTTCTGGAGGCTAAGCGTCTGAAATCAGGTCATTGGCTATGTTGATTTCTTCTGAAGGCTTTAAGGGAGACCCTATTCCATTATCTCTCTCCTTGCTCCTGATGATGGCCGGCAATTCTTGGGTCATGGATCACTCCAATTTCTGCGTCCATTTTCAAATGGATGTCTTCCCTCTATGTCTTTCCTCTTGTCTCTTCTCTTCTTTTATAAGGACACCACTCAGATTGGATTAGGACCACTGTACTCCATTATGACCTCATGTTACTGATAACATCTTCAGAAATCTATTTCCAAACAAGGTCATGTTCACTAGCACTGAAGGTTAGGACTTGAACTTACCTTTTCAGGGAATACAATTCAAGTCATAGCACATCCCAAATGTTTAAATGTAGGCTCTTGAAGCATGAGTTTGGAAAAGAGAGAGGTGCTGCTTCTCTTACTCTGGAGTCTTGTGTTTCATTGATGAGATTCACTCACAGGATACAGTGGTCAACTAGGAAGACAGAAATTGTCCCTGCTTTCATTCATGAGAGATTCAAAAGATATCACTAGTCATAGATTTTAGAAAGACTCCTCCAAAATTCCATTCTTCTCCAATGAAAACTTCACAAAATCCCACCAGAAAAGCTCTTAAGTTCATCATTTGAAGTTTTTGATAGAGTGTAAAGCAAATGAGTACCAGAGGGCTGGATTTTCAGGCAACCATGGTATGGCTCTGTGCTGAAAAACTATCAGACTCTCTACTAGTAACTTTTATTCCCTTTGTTGGTGAAGAACTCTCTGACTTTGTCTTTTTGCTACTAATGTCTCTGTCTTCTAAGGTCTGGATTTGGTTTCGGTGCTGAGGTCTATGTTTATGGTTCTACGCTTTTTAGCCTGAGTTCTTGACTTTGCACAAAGAAGGTACAGAGTAACTTCCTGTTGTGAATTGAAATGTGTGCCCCCAAAAAACATGTTGAAGCTCTAATCCCCAGCACCTGTATAGGTGATCTTGATTGGAAATATGATCTTCAACAATTTATCAGTTCACATTAGTTTATACCGAGTAAGGTGGCTCCTAAAAGAATACACACTGACAGACACAGGGGGAAGATGGCCATGTGAAGACCGAAGCAGAGACAGGAGCGATGCACCTACAAATCGAAGAATGCCAAGGATTGCTACCAGAATCTAGGAAGAGGCAAGAATGAATCTCCCCCTAGAACCTTCAGAGAGAGCATGGGCCAGCCAACACCTTGATTTCAGATTTCTAGCCTCCAGAACTATGGAACAATAAATTTCTGTAGTTTTAAGCCACCCAGTTTGTGGTACTTTGTTACAGCAACACTGGGAACTAATATACTTTCCTTTCTGCATAGTTCATATAGCTACTAAGCAGACCTTCCAATGAGGCTAAAAGGAAAATTTGTCTCACACTAACCAGACAATGGGTCCAGGAGCAGTGGGAAGCTGTGCTTCACCATTACAACCAGGGCAAGGCCCCATGTGTTGTTCACAGTCACATGGTCAGGCAGGGGCTACAAGGGGTTTTGGACTTGGAATTGTCTACCATGATTTCTCAACAGAGTGGCTAAGGGCATTTGGGGTGGGACATTTTTGTGTGTGTGTGAGATTGTCACATATATTACAAAATATTTAGCAAGGCAAGCTCCTGCCCACTTAATGTCATTGGGGCCTCCCAATTGTTGGGACAACCAGAAGTGCTTCCATACATTTCCAAGTGCCCCTGTGGAGAGGGTATGGTAGTACTGCACCTAGTTGAACTCCCAGGATCCAAATTTGCAACCACCTTGCTTCATTACCAGTCTGATGGCTGACAGGTTTAAAGCTTGTCCAGTGGTCAGAGGTGCCCAGTGAGTTTAGGGGAGATCATTTCATTGTATGTGGTACTTGGCAAGAAGGTGTCCTTATACTATGAGACTTCTCAGGCTAGCCAAAGGCTGTAACATGTTTGAACTCCAGGCCCCAGAGAGGCAGAATGGCATGTGTCCAGTGGCTATGCAGTCAGTATTGTAACTTTGAGAAATTACTTAATTGACTCCTTGCCTCCAGATAGAACACATTAAACTTATTAAGAATGTCACCACTTTCCCTGGCTAACCTTTTCCATTTGTCTTAGTCTCTGCTCTGAAAAATGCTTCCTTTGATCAGTCTTGCTGCAATGTATACAGTAGAATCTTATAAGCAGAAAATTGGAGGGATGCATGTATAAGTCAAGGAACACCATGGACTTCCAGCATCCACAGCTGATCACCCTAAGAGACAATGTAACAGACGGTGGCTAAGAACTTCAGCTTCAGAGTTGGATAATTCCAAGTGCAAATCCTACTCTGCTCTTTAATAGTTGCATGACTAAGGGAAGTTTTTCTTTTGTCTTTATAATAGGAGTGACAATAATAGTTCCTATTTCATTGGTTGTTGAAGGATAAAGTGAAATTTCTGGCGTTCAGGGAGAGGAAAAACAAGAACGTCCCGCGTAAAAATTTCCTTACATAAAATATTCTTTGGCTTGACCAAGATGCAAAAAATTCTCAAATTTCTTTTCTGTTTTTGGATTAAATCTTTTAAGGTTCCAGTTAAAAATGTAAATATCTAAGAACTCCTGGAGGGCAGAGATGGTGCATTATGTATCTTTGTATCCCTGATATCTAGCCTGTGGAAAGTAGGTACTTAATTGTTGTTGAATGGATAGTGTCAAATGTCTGTTGTTGTTGTTGTTGTTATGTGCCGTTGAGTGGGACCCGACTCATAGCGACCCCTCCTTGGATTTCTGAGGCACTTCTCCTTGGATTTCTGAGGCAGTATCACTACGGAAGTAGATTGCCCCATCTTCCTTCTGAGGAGTGGCTGGTAGGTTTGAACCGCCAGCCTTCTGGTTAGCAGTCAAGTGCCTTAGCCACTATGCTACCAGAGCTCCCAGATGTCTATATCAAGTCATTGTGATATAATAATCACAATAAATTTTCTAGCTATTTACTAGAAAAGCACATCATATTTGGTAAAGTGGAAGGTCAGCAAAAACTAAGGAAACCCTCAATTAGATAGATTAACCTACAGTCACAACACTGGACTCAAATATACAAAGGATCATGAAGATGCAGGACTGGACAAGGTTTCATTTTGCTATTCATAAGGTCGCCATAAGTCAGAGCCAACTCAATGGCAACAAACAACAACAATCTCAACAAGTGCTTACTAAGTGTTAGGCTCTGTGCTAAGTACTGTACATTTATATTACAAATACTATATTGTACATATTATATCACAGCAACCCTATAAGATAGGTAGTTTCATCAGTTTCATTGAGGAAACTGAGGCTTCAAGAGACTGATTTGCTAAAGTTCATAAAGCTCGTAAATGTGACCTTGAAAAAGACAAGGTCACTTGCGAGGAAGACAGCTGTGTTCCAAGAGCTCTTGCCTGACGTCACCTCCCCAGGCCTAGGTGGGGTAGTTGGGGGTGGAGTAGGGATGGTGGTAGTGGTGATTTGCCCCCAAGAGCAGTCACACAGGATGTCATCTGTTCTCACTTTCCACTCTCGTTGTCCTCCATGGCACTTCTTCAGCTCAATGCACGTGCTCAGGCTGCTGGCCAGGAACTAAATTTATTTGTGAGCCCAGGGTTCAAACAGGTCCATAAATTACATGTACACAGCCTCATTCCTCAGTTCAGCTTGACACAGCTGAGTACCCAACAGGGTTTTATATGCTATTCTCTCTCAGTCCTAAACTGTCCAGTCTTGTCTGGGTGCCCTCAGTTGCCACCCCTACCTGCTGCAGCAGGCGCCTCATAAAAGATGGCCCCAGGCTCATTTCCTCACTGTTCACAGCCTTAGTTCAGAACTGTTTGCCCAACTTTGTCCCTGTACCCCTCTCTGTCTGGCTCTCATCTTTTGACCTTATTAACTATCCACCTCATACTCTTTAATGCTTTTCCATTGCCCTTGGGGTAAAGTCTAATCCCTTTAAAATGACTTATGAGGCCTTTCCACTCAGATTCCCACCAACATCTTCGGACTACCTCCCACCCTTGTACCTTCCTGAACTTCATTAATTCCTTATAAACAAGCAGGATGGTTTTATTGGCTCTTTCATCTACACTGCAGTAAAGATGGGACAGGAATTATTCCTTACTTACTAGTGAACACTTGGGTAGTGATGAGAAAAGTTGTGTCTACCAATATCGTTCTTATTTTGCTTATTTTTGCTATCTGCTGACAAGTTGGCCCCCAACTCATGGTGACCCCATATGCAATGGGACAAAACACTACCCAGTCCTGCACCATCCCCACGATCCGCTTCAGATTAGACCATTATGACCAAAAGGATTTTCATTACCTGGTTTTCAGATCACCAAGCCTCTCTTCCTAGTCCATCTTAGTCTGGAAGTTCCACTGGAATCTGTCTGTTCATGCACACCTCCACTGACAGACAGGTGCATGAATTGCATTGGCCAGAAATTGAACCTGGGAATGGAAATCAAGAATTCTACCACTGAACCACCACTGCCACTGGATTAAATATCAGCACATTGCTCAGGATTTAATTCATTTTCTTAAAAGTCTTCTCAACCACTGAATTGAATTCTGCTTTTACTTTTCCTTTAGTTGCATTTAGGAGCTCTGGTAGTGCAGTGCCTAAGGCATTTGACTGCTAACCAGAAGGCCGGCAGTTCAAACCCACCAGCCACTCCTCAGAAGGAAGGTTGGGCAATCTACTTCTGTAGTGATACTGCCTTGGAAACCCAAGGAGGGGTCGCTATGAGTCAGACTTGACTCGAGGGCAGTGAGGGTTTTTTTTTTTTTTTTTTTTGGTTTTGGTTGCATTTGTGCCTTTCAGGGAAAATTTTAGGGTGGCCCATGTGACAGAAGTTCCATGGACTCCTTAAACAGATTTGAGAAAAAGCTAATCTTACCACTGTGACGTTTTCCAGGTGGTAAAAAGTCCCACAGACTGAAAGAAACTTGAGAATAGGGTTTTCTTTTTGTGTCTTCAGCAGAACTGGGCATTTGTTGAACTGAATTGAAAGAAGCAAAGTTTGGTGAGGAGACATGGAAATGCAAGGTAGCATTTATTGCAGAATGGCCGTGATCCTGACACTGTGGTGTGTGCTTTATATCATGTCATTTCCTTTAATCCTCACAACAATTCTACAAAGAAATATTATTATCCTCATTTTAAAAGAAAGAAAATAGAGATGTTAAGCAAGTTGTCTAGGGTTACACAGCTAGTAGTGGGCAGTGGTGGTATATCTCAGGTCTCTGGATCTTTTTTTTCTTTTTCTGTAATACTGACTCCTGATTAAAGTCAGTTAAACTAATGCTCTGCTTTAACCTAAGTAAGTAAGTCTCTCTCTCTCTCTCTCTCTCTCTCTTTTTCTTTATTTCCTATTCCCCGTTTATCTTCAAAACTCACTGCTGTTGGGTCAATTCCAATTCATGATGATACCTCCTTGGGTTCTGAGGTGGTATCTCTATGTAAGTAGATTGTCCAGTCTTCCTTTCAAGGAGTGACTGGTGGGTTTGTACCGCCCGCCTTCTGGTTAGCAGTCAAATGCCTTATGCACTATACCACTAGAGCTCCCCTGTTTATTTCAGCTGATGTCAAATTGGCCCTTGACTCATGGCGATCCCATACCCAATGGAACAAAATGCCCAGTCATGTGTCATCCCCATGATTGGTTGAGGATTGAACGATTGTGATCCATAGCATTCTCACTGCCTGATTTTCAGAAGTAGATCACAGCCTTTTCCGCTGATCTGTCTTAGTCCGGAAGTTCCACTGAAACCTGTTTAGCACCATAGCAACACAAAGCCTCCTCTGACAGACATGTGATGACTGTGCATGAAGTGCATTGGCTGGAAGTCAAACCCGGGTCTCCTGCATGGAGGCAAGAATTCTGCAACTGAACCACCACTGTTTCATCCTATTCCCACAGATCCTGTTCTTCAAACCTCTGATGTGTTTCTCTTGACATCTCAAGAAGCTTCAACTCGGTTACATTTCAAGTCTATCATAATTCAGGTGTCTTGGAAAGCTGGCAGATGTACTCATTTTAATAAATGGAATAGCAAGATTAGTCAGCATTTAGAATCTTCTATCAGGACATTCAAGAGTGTATCAGAAATCTCATTTGATAATTTAGTAAAGTTTTGTTCAAATGTGCCCGCATTATGAAAGTATAGTCTTTTTGCTTTTTCAATTATGGAAGATACTTGGATTGTTGAACTGTTTCTAACTGAGAACATTTATTTATTTTTTAAAGGAAACTAATTTTTTTGTTAAATACTGAAATATATTTGGGGATTTAATTGCTGTCGATATGGAAATAGGACCACTTGGGTGATATGTTACCAGTTGCCAGTTTCTCATGGACTTAAACAATCTGTCTCCTTTCAAAGTATGACAGTTGGCAGAAATTCTTGGGCATATGAGAAATGGTGATTGTTTTCAGACATTAAAAATCAGCCTTCAGAGCCTCATTGCTGCATGATCTAGCTTCATCTTCCTCCGTTTGCCTTTTCTCCACAGCTCCAGTTTCCTGGCATCATCTCCTATGGAGTAGATCCACTTGAGTATACAAAAACCAAAACCAAAACCAGTTGCCATTGAGTCGACTCATGGCAATACCATGTATGTCAGAGTAGAACCCTTCATAGGGTTTACAATGGCTGGCTTTTAAAAAATAAATTGCCAGGCCTTTCTTCCAAGGCACCTCTGTGTGGATTTGAACTGCCAACTTTTCATTTAGTACCTGAGCACTTAACCATTTGCACCACCCAAAACAAAAACAAAAAACAAATCTATTGCAGGTGAGTTGATTCTGACTCATGGTGACCTCATGTGTTGGAGAGTTGAACTCTTCACAAGGTTTCTTGAGTGTGATCTTTACAGAAGCAGGTAACCAGGCCTTGTTTCCCAGGTACTGCTGGGTGTGTTCAAACTACCAATCTTTCTTTTTTTTTTTTATTAGGATTTGGGTGAAGATTTACAGAGTAAATTCACTTTTCATACAGCAGTTCACATATACTTTGTCTCATGTCA
>NW_006921767.1:6533047-6566750 GCF_000298275.1 Orycteropus afer afer
TTAGTCCAAATCTGCATCCTTTCCTTCAAGGCTCAGGGGTCCAAGATTATCTTCTGTGTCTGTATTTATTGGTTTCCCTTTTCTTTGTTGAAGAGGGTCTGTGCAATCCTTCTGCCTAGTCCGCCATCTTGCCCCACCTCACCAATCTTTCTTTTATTTTGATTTGGGTGAAAGTTTACAGAGTAAATTTATTTTCCATAGACCAGTCCATATGTATTTTCTTTCATGACATTGACTACAATCCCCATAATGTAACAGATCTTTTCCCACTTCCTCCCTGTAGTTACCTTTTCCTTGTATCCTTTTTTCTTATGCATTCCTGCCCTCTGAGCTATCTCCCTGTGCAAATACTGCCTTTCTGTTCTCCCATGATTGAAAGTTCTAAGGAGTGTACCTGCTAGGTGTAAGTGTTCACCTTATTGCCTATCTATTGTTTGACACTTGACAGGTAACCGGGAGCCTGGTGGTTCAAACCCACCAGCCACTCCTCAGAAGGAAGATGGGGCAATCTACTTCTGTAGTTATACTGCCTCGGAAACCCAAGGAGGGTTTGCTATGAGTTGAGTCCGACTCACCAGCACATAACAACAACATTGTTTGGCTGGAAGCCACAGGAGTGAGTTCAATTCCAGGCCTGAAGGATGACTAGGGGCCACAGTCTGGTTTCACCAATCTCTATCAGACCAGTAAGCCTAGTCTTTTTCATGATTTTGACTTTTGTTCTACATTTTTCTTCCACTCTATCCAGGATCTTCAAACCTCCAATCTTTATGTTAGTAGTCAAGTGTAAACTGTTTGTGCCAACCAAGTACCTTTGTACCACTCAGGTACATAAAACATAAAACCAGTTGCCATATAACTAATTCAGACTCATGACAACCTTATGTGTATAGTGTAGAATCATGTTCCAGAGGGTTTTCATGGCTGGGCCCTCTTCCACTTGCCTCTGGGTGGGTTCAAACCTCCAACCTTTTGGTTAGCAGACATGCACTTAACAGTTTGCGCCACCTAGGGACTCCCTTGGGTGTGCACACCAGGGGAATTAGAGTTGACACTCTCTATCTTGGTTCTGCAATGGTTCATGGCTGTTTTCCCCTCTTGTAGAGAATCCATCAGCTGCTGGGAGAAAGCAGTGAAGCACGTGAGCCCCACGAACTAACTCTATTTCCTAGCAACCAAGGAAAACCATTTCTCCTCTGTCAGCAGGAATGCTCAGATTTATGTACGCTACAAACACCCGTTATCACCATAATAAACCATATATTTGCAGGCGGTATTTACAGCCGGCTAATCGTGGCACTTCATCCTGCCAGCCCCCATGCTTGTGAGTGTCCCATTTGGAGCCCCCCAAAACGCGATTAGGTGGATGCTGAGTACTAATTTAGGTAACAGCAGAGCCTGACAAAGCTACTAACCACCTAATTATGAGGGAAGATTACTGATAGCATTAATTGAATGGTTGTAAAACTCCGGTAAAGTCAGATGGTAGTAAAGTCCATTTTCAATTTACCCGGCTATTAAAAGTATTTCCGGCCATAAAATAAACAGACACAAAGCATACTAAACAGGCTAATATGGAAACATAAAAAGAGAAGGGAGAAGCTTGTCGTAGCAATTAGCGGTCTTGATTAGTTGTACCACAGACCCAGCGTGGAAATTAAAGATTAATTTATGACAGTGCAAAGGACGTTTGCTGGCAACTGTTTTGCCTACAGGTGGGCTAGGTGTTTGTCATTTCACCTGCCAAAAATCATCTTCAGGCTTGGGCTGTGCTTCAAGCTGACTTGGGGCTATTTTTCTGTTGCCTGTAACTGAAAGAGGCTTAATTGATACATGCCCGTACTCAGAGCCTCAGTTTCCCTATCTTTAAAAGGAGAGGTTCCTACAGGAGCCTGACAACTCTAAAAGGCCCTATGATGATCTTTCCAACATCACATCTATGGGGTGGAGAATTAATTACTTTATCCAAAGAAATCAGTCTTTGTCTTGGGTACCTGGGAGGTAATTTCTAAACCCTTGGAATTTCCTCCAAGTGATTGCAGTGTCTTTTGTTATTCATGGAGGGCTCCAGATGACATCTGAGTTTATGCTAAGGAGATGGCTCAGTGTAGGGACTGGCCACTACTAGATGTTACTGTTGTTATGTGCTGTCAAGTTGGACCCAACTCATAGCGACCCCTCCTTGGGTTTCCAAAGCAGTATCACTACGGAAGTAAATTGTCCCATATTCCTTCTGGCGACTACTAGATATCAGCCCTGATTTCTGGTAAGTGATGGGAGAGGAGATTTTGTTCAATTACATGACTAATGATTCAATCAATCATGCCTATGGAAAAAAAGCCCCAATACAAACTCTGGACACTGAAGCTTGCCTGAGCTTTCTGGTTGGTGACAGACATCAGTGCATTGGAAGGGTAACATGTTCTCCAGGACAGAGAAGGTCTGTGTTTGAAACCCTCCCAGACTTTGCCCTACGTGTTTCTTCTTTTGTATCCTTTTTGCTATAATAAAACTGCTATTGCTAGGTTCCCTGGAGTCTACTCTAACTCATAGCAATCTCACTATGTATAACAGAACAAAACATTACCCAGTCTTGCACCATCCTCACAACAGTAGATATGTTTGAGCTCATTGTTTCAGTGACTGTGTCAGTCCATTTCACTGAGGGTTTTCCTCTTTGTAGCTGACCATCTATCTACCAAGCATGATGACCTTCTCCAGAGATTGCTCTAAAGTAAATGAGACAAATCTCACCATTCTTTTTTTCTAAGGAACCATACTGGCAGTACCTCCTCCAAGACATATTTGTCTTTTCATCTGGCAGTTCATGATATATTTAATGCTCTTTGCCAATACCATAATTCAAATTTTTCAGTTCCTCTTCAGTCTTCTTTTTTAATTGTCCAGCTTTCACATGCATTGAGGCATTTGAAAATACCATTGGCTTGAATCAGGTGTAGCCTAGTCATCAAAGTGATATTTTTGCTTTTTAATAAAGAAGTCTTTTGAACCAAATTTGCTCAGTACAATTGATTATTTGATTTCCTGACTGTTGCTTCCATGCTGTTGTTGATCCAAGTAAGCGAAATCCTCAATAAAACTGTAATTGTAAGCATAATATTTACTTGAGTTCTATAGTAGTGAATTATCAAACCTGAGGGGTAGAGGTAACTCCCAAATTTGTTGCCAGTTGGTCAGAAGTGTAGGTGGCCTGGAAATCTCCTAACTTACACCTGGCATATCAAGTCTTAGGCAAACTTGGCAGAGTGGAGGGCTGTGTCCTTAGCATGTGAAGTTTGACCCTAACTCCTGGTAGTAGAGTCAGAAGAAAAACTTCATTATAGCCAGGTAGAATAGAACAGAATTGATATTTGAACATCCAACAGACTTGGATCTTTGCTGACCCTTATATATAGCTTAGGGAGCTCTGGTAGTATAATGCCTAAGGCCTTAGACTGCTAACCAGGCGGCTGGCGGTTCAAACCCACCAGCCACTCCTCAGAAGGAAGATTGGACAATCTATTTCCATGGAGATACCACCTTGGGAACCCAAGGAGGGGTCACTATGAGTCAGAATTGACTCGATGGCAATGAGTTTGCCCCCCCCCCCATATATAGCTTAAGGAGCCCCAAGTGGCACAAATGGTTAAGTGCTTACCTGTTAACCAAAAGGTTAGCAGTGGCTCTACAGATGCAAAGACCTGATGATCTGCTCCCCCAAAAATTATGGTCTAGAAAACCTGATGGGGCAGTTCTACTCTGTCCTATAGGGCTGCTGTGAGTCAAAATCAACTTGACAAAACCTAACAGTGATAGCAAATACTGCTTACCTGTTTGTGGTACTTGTACATTTCACCTGGATGCCCTCCTTCCCACCCATCCTTTAGAAAGCTCTCTCTGGTTTCCAAATCCCAGAGAGTTCCCTTAAAGAATTTAATCTCTCTACTACTTGCTGGCCAGTCATACTCACTACCTCTTCCCTGTTCACCTAGATGATGAGACTTTAGAAAGCTCAACAAAACTTTTTGTCTATCTAATGCTACTTCCTCCTCTCTCCTCCCACAAATGCTGATACCAAGAGCACTCCGCAATAAATCTCCTGCTCCTCAATCTCCATCTGAGTTTGCTTCTTTTCCCCTAAAATGCAAGAGGAAAGAAAGAAAAACAGCTGCTGCACATTTTGTGTTCAGCAGAATTCAAATCTGGAACTCATGAGGGATCTGGGACCCTGATGGTCTTGATGGCAGTGTCAGAACCACCCTTGAAGCCAGATCCCCAAGGGTCAGCACAAAGTAGCAATGATTTCCATGTTCTTCCCATTGGTACCTGGGGGATACCACAAACAAACCTCAAGGCAACTTGCTCCTGGAACCTCTCTCTTCCCAGAGTTCTTTTTAAGTGTCTCTCAAGTAACCAAGTTCTTGGGAAAAGGGCTAACTCTCAGTACTTCAAACTTCTTCAGTGGCTGCTCAGGTATTATTTAAAAAAAAAAAAACAAAAAAAACAGACAGATGTCCCTCTACCAAATTGTCTCCTACTTCTCAGTTTGCAGTAGCTGGGCACTGAGCCAACTGCTATATGTGCATATTTCATTTAATATCCACAATAATCCTATGAGAGAGATATAGCTCTTTACACTCATTAATAAGAAAGCCAAACCTCAGAATGATTGAATGGCTCCCCCCAAGGTCCATACAATGGACCAGGCCAGGATTTGTTCCCAGGCCTCTTTGTTTCCCAAGCCTCTGGTCTCCATTGCGGACTCATACTGTCTTTCCGGGGAGGTCTGGAAAGGCAGAAGGGGACATGAGATGTGGCCTCTGCTTCTTGGTATCTGTTCTCTAGTCCCACATTACTATGCGCTAAAATAATATTAGGGGAGCATCTCTACTTGCATGTTGTGCTGGATTGAATAGTGTTCCCCACAATTTCATGTCTACCAGGAACCTGCAAATGTGACCTTATTTGGAGATAAGGTCTTTGCAGATGTAGTCAAGTTAATATGAGGTTATTCTAGATTAGAGAGGACCATAAATCCAGTGACTGGTATCCTTATAAGAGGGAAATTGAGAGCACGTACAAAGACAGGGTGAACTTCATGTGCTGGTGGAGGCAGAGACAGCAGCGATGCATCTACAAGCCAGGGACTGCCAAGTATTGTCAACAACCACCAGAACCTAGGAAAAAGGAAGGAATTGTGTGCTGGTGGCATAGTGTCTAAGGCATTTGACTGCTAACCAGAAAGTTGGGGGTTCAAACCTACCAGCCACTCCATAGAAGGATGGCAGGGCAATCTACTTCTGTAAAGATTTACAGCCTTGGAAACCCAATGGAGGTCACTATGAGTCAAAATTGACTTGATGGCAGTAGGTTTGGTTTTGGTTTTTGGTTTGGATCCTCCCTTCGAGCATTCAGAGACAGTATGACCCTGAATTTGGACTTCTGGCCTCCAAAACTGTGAGAGAATAAATTTCTGACTTTAAGCCACTCACTTATGGTACTTTGGTCAGGGAGCTCAAGCAAACTAACACACTCATGTATGTTGAATTCCTTAAATCTCACCAATGAGAGCTCATTTTCAGTACTCACCATGCTGGTCAACAAGCCAATATTTTCACCAAAAGTAAAATAGTGGTAAGACAAATCTCATCTCTGACAGTGTGGCTGCTCAGGCCTGGATCAGGCCCTGCTCTGCCGTGAGCCATCTAGGTGACCCTCTGTGACATCCTTAACTCCTTGTTGTTTTTGTTTGCTGTCAAGTCAATTTTCGACTCATAGAGACCCCATGTGGTAGAGTAGAGCTGACCTATAAGCCTTCCTAGCCTGTACTCTTTTTTATTTTTTAATAATCTTTTATTGTGTTTATGGTGGAAGTTTACACAGCAAAATTAGGTTCCCATTTAACAACTTTACAAATTATTCAGTGGTATTTGTTACAATTTTTTACAGTGTGTCATCATTCTCATTCATTCTGTACTATTTCTAGTACTTTAGTCTCCCTGTCCCCTTACCTTCTCATAACTGCTTTAGAGTAATTTTTGACTATTTGAACTCCTGTAGATGATTTTAGAAGCTCATTACCCATAGGTGATATTCTTTATTTTATGAGCCAGTCTGTTTTTTAGCTGAAAGGTGACCTCATGGGATAATTTTGGTTTAAGGTTTAAAGCATATCTCAGGGCACTAATCTCGGGGAGTCCTCTAGTCTCAACTGATCCAATAAGTCCAGACATTTAAAAAATTTGAGTGCTGTACTACATTTTTCTACCATTATATGAGAATCCATCTATGGTGGTCCCGATCAGAAGAGTCAGTAGCAATAGCTGGGTACCATCTAGTTCTGGTTTCGGGGTAGATAAGGCCATGGTTCATGCAGACTATTAGTCCTATAGACTACTTTCTTCTCTGAGTCTTTTGTTTCCTTCTTTTGCTTTTGTTCCAGATGAGTAGGACCAATAGCTATGTCTTAGACAGCCACTCACAAGCTTTTAAGACCCCAGAGTATTCATTACATTGGGATATAGAACATATACTTTATGAACTATATTATGCCAATTAACTGAGCTATTCCATGAGACTACAGTTCTAAGCCTTCACCTCCATAAAACAATCTTGAGAGGCGTTTGGTTAGGCTGTTATCTTTATGGAAGCAGGTCTTTTCCCAAAGAGCTACTAGTTGGGTTTGAACAGCCAATCTTTCTGTTAGCAGTCAAGCACTTAAACAACTGTTGTGACACCAGGGCTCGTTGTGCTTTGCTTGATGCCTTCAAAGTGGAAATCCTTTCTCTTACATGTTTATGTGTGTGATGTGTGTATGTGTTTTAAGAAATGTAAAGTAGAACACTAAGTTTATGAAAACAATGGAAATAATAAAACTTGTCTACAGTGCCTGTAGAGGAGGTATCTGTTGCTCAGATGAAAGCATCAGAAAGGACAGGCTCTCTGAGCCTGTTAGTGAGCAGAACTGGACCGTAGTGTGAGGGAATGAGGACCTACTTTGGAATCAGATGAGAGTCTGCTTCCATAAAGATTTACGGCCTTGGAAATTGCAGGGGGCAGTTCTGCTCTGTCCCATAGGGTTGCTATGAGTTAGAATCCACTTGCTGGCTGTAGGTTTGGAATCAGATGGTTCTTGTATAAAAGACACCATTGACACCCAGCTCCATCCTCTTGGTACTCACCATCCTTTGGTATGGCATAAGCTTCTTACTGCAAACATTTGTGATGTTCTGTCTAGGGGCTTTCTCTGATCACAGAATTATGCTTAGCCTACACACTGGCCAGACTAGAAGTGCAGGCAGTTGATATCCCAGAGAGCAGCCTCTTCAAAAGATGAATGGAAATTGGTGGATAAATACCTAAGCTTCCTTTCCTCTGGGGAATGATTCTGACACCCATTCTACATAGTCTGTCAGGTCCCCAGTGGGATCGAACCTCAATTACCCAGAGATAATCTGTCACAAATGCACTCTATGTTGACTTCTTTCTCTTCTCTGTTTCACTTAGCCATCCCCTGAGAGTGTTCCCTGGTACCACCTCCCAAATTAACTACTATTTGCATTCAAATATTTATTTCAAAAACTGCTTCCATAGACACATGGAAAAGTTTGTCTCTCTGATAGTTACATTTGTGTGTCAGCTTGGCTGGCTTAGCCAATTCTAGGTGGTTTAGCAATTATGATATAGTCATTGTTGCACCTGATGGGATGTGATTAATGTATCACTTGCATGCTCTGAGCAGCCAAATCTGTTTTCTCAGGGGCATGGCCTGCTTCCAATATATATATAGACAATCTGCAAAAGTTCTCTGTCTTTCTGCTGAATCTTGATCGTACATCTAGTTCATCATCTTCTTCAGTTCCTAGACTTCAACCAGTGGCCTGCCGTATTGCCTGCTAACTTGGGGATTGTTGCCTTCACAGCCTGTGAGCCATCAATTTACCATTTTTCCTGCTGGTCTTGGGTTTGTCAGTCTCTGAAGCCTGCAGCCTGTTATCCTGCCTGCTGATCTTGGCTTCATCTGCCCCTGCAGCTGCATGAGTCAGGAGACGCCTCCAGCTTGACATTTGACATATGGGGTTGGGAATTTAAGATACTTTCTGAGAGCCCTCAGAAGGAATCAACAAGGCTGATACCCTGATTTGGGGTTCTGACCTCCAGAATTGTGACACAATAAATTTCTGCTCTTTGAAGCCAAAAAAACAAAACAAAAAATCTGCTTCCATGAGAACCAAGATACCTGGTTCAAATCCCTACTCTCCCATTAACTAAATATAAGTCTTTGGGTACATTACTCCAGTCATCTAAACTTCAGCACCCACAGCTGAGAGATAAAACTAAAGCAAATCTCATAAGGCATTTGTGAAGATTTCATAAACTATTCTGTGTGCATGGTTTAGAACAGTGTCTGGCATACAGCAGGCAATCAATAAATGCTGTCGCTGTTTGTTATAATGAATAGCTCCCATGAAGTGAGATTTTCTTGGCTGAATCCAAATCCAATCTCAGAGCTCTTAGCTCCCGAAACTCAGACTTAACTCTGGCTGAATCTCCCTGGTTACTTAAAGGCATCTAATTCATTTATTCATTTAATGTATCTTTAGCAAATATTGACTTAACACCTATTATGTTGAAGACACAGTGCTATAGTGGATATAAAGAATAAGATGAGGTCACTGTCTCCAGGGAGATAAGACATATCCACATATAGCTACTGTCTAAGGCAAACTGTGATAAGTGCTCTAGTATATGTGTTAATACAATAGAAAGGAGTTCAAAGGAGGTAAGGATAATTGTGTCTGGTATGGAGGAGGAAGTTTTATTTGAGTTGTGTTTAAAGATTGAGTAGAATTTCAATAGGAGAGTTGGAGGACAGAGGAATAAGTGGAGGGGGAGAATGTGAGGAAAGTTAAGAGGAGTCTGGCATCCTGGAGGCAGCTCATCCACATCTTAATGAGAGAACCAACAGATTACCCTCCATCTCTCTGAGCTAAGAGGACATGAGATGCTCCAACATAATAATAATAATAATAATAATAATAATAATAATAATACCTCACACTTATATAGCACTTAATATGTGCCAAAACTTCTTCTGACATTGGTGGTTTAATGGTAGCATTCTCACCTTCCAGATGGGAGACTTAGACTTGATCCCCAGGAAATACACCTCATACACAGCCATTACTCATCTGTCAGTGAAGGCCTGTGTGTTGCTATGATGCTGAACAGGTTTCAGCGAAGCTTCCAGACTAAGACAGACTAGGAGGAAAGATCTGGCAATCTACTTCTGAAAATTAGCCAGTAGAAACCCTATGGATCACAATGGCACGAGATGTGCTTTCATCATGGAGATGACACAGGGCTGGGCAGCTTTTCCTTCCATGGTGTATGGGATCACTGTAAGTCAGGGCTGCCTCCATGGCAACTAACAATAACAATGTGCCAGAAACTATTGGAAATATGCTATATATCTATATATAGCTATATATGCTATATATATCAACTCATTTAATCTTCATGCTCAAGGTCAATATAACTATTATCTCCATTTTACAGATAAGGAAACTAAGAGTCGGGGGGGGGCAGTTAAGTGTTGTGATAGTTGGAGCTGTGTGTCAACTTGGCTGGACCACAATTCTGTGTAGTTTGAGCTGTTGTGGTGTGGTTGTTCCCTTGATGGGATCAGAAGACTATGTTTTAAGCAGCCAATCTGTTGAAAGGGAGTTTCCCTAGGGGTGTGGCCTGCTTTCAGTATATCTGTGGACATCCTGGGAGAGGAGACATTCTTCTGTCGATCGGGATTCTGTTGTGCTGCCTACAACTGTCCGAGAGTGAACAATCCACCATTCGGCCTGGAGATCTTAGATTCATCATTCGTTGGAGTCAACAGCTGGTGTACTGCCTGCCAGCTCTGAGCTCCTCAGCCCCTGTGGCTGCAAGAGTTGGGAAAAGCCTCCAGCTTGACATGGAAAAGCCTTCAGCTTAACATTTGATCCAGAAACTTTCGATTTGCCAGCTTATATAAGTGTGTGAGCCATTTTCCTAAGATAAATCTCTGTCTCTCTCTCTCTGTATAGAAGCTTTACTGGTTCTGTTTCTCTAGAGAACCCAGTCTAACACAAGTGTCTTGCCCAAGTTTATGCAGATGAAAAGTCCAGAGCTGATCCAGAAACCCAGGCATCTTGGCTCCAGAACTCACACTCTACTGCTTCTCAAAGGTGGCCCCTTTCCAGGACATAAAGGGAATCAGTGAACGTGATGATAACAAGATGCCAGAGGAGAAACTAGGGATGAAATTCCTCAAAGCCCATAGAGGAGATTTCCAGAGGATGGATGGTTCTAGAAGTTGCAGATTATCATAAGAACACACCCCACCACCATCAACCCAGTCCTGGGCTCATGATTTCTGGTTTCAAAACCTGGCTTTTGCCCCTGCACAGGCCCCCTTCTCCTGTGGGGCCTTCTTGGGCAATATCCATGACTTGTGGTTGCTGTGGTTTGGCACTCAGGATCTACACATAAAAGGAGCTCAGTCTGCAGTAGAGATATGTGTTTGTGCAGAGAATTCAAACTCCATGTGCCTCCAATAGGTTGGCAATGTCATTGGTTTGATCCTAATCAAAGCAAGCAGGGTTTTCCTTTTTTTTTTTTTCTCTCCTCCAGAGGGGAGAGGAAAGGCTTGTGCAGTGGCTGCTAATTGGATAGTGAAGTATCTGCTTTATTATTTTCTTATCCATGCTGAGCAGAGCTGTAAGGAAGTCTCTGGGGCTGGGAACAGCACCATGGGAAGTCCTTGGGTCTCTCTGAGACAGAGTTTACAAGTGGGGTTGGAATCGCATGCTCACATGTTTTATTTGGCCTGACCAGTATTTAAAAACATATTTTCAAATAGATGCTGACATTTAAAAATGAGGAGATTATACATAAAATTTTACTTTTCTGGCTTGTGTTGAAAAATTGGAAGACCTGGGTCCAAATCGCCACAAGTCAAGATGAGGGAATTACCCCTTTAGAAAGGTCACCCAAATCCACACCCAACTGGGTTTACTCACCTTTATTACCCCTCTGGCCCCATCAGCATTGGAGTTTGGGACCCCCCAAGAACAAATGCCCTTCCTCTTAGGGCCTTACTCATCTCAAGCCAGCACCACATGCAGGTGCCATGATTCAGCAAGCCAACCCATTGCCTGTGAGTCCAGGGAGGCAGCCCCTCACAAGTTGGTGTAATGGCAGATTAAGTTGCCCATTACAGAGCCATTAGAACACAGCATGATGCATCACTGGGTAAATGAGAGAGACTGAAGTCAGAGAAAGGTTCCTGGAGCGCTCCATCCAATTTAATTCTTCTCCTTTTTTTTTTTTCCTTTCTTTTTTTAAACCCTAGGCAGATGAGAGTGGAGACTGTAAATCACCCTTTATGCAATGGCTTATCACAAAGGATATGGAGAGAAATTAGAGGAGGCGAGAGAAGGAAAAGCAGTAATGAACAAGGCAGAGGTTGTTACAGTGTGATTGAGGACAGACAGATGATGCATGAGAAGCTTCAGGAGATGCAGCATGGGCTGGTGGCCTGTCACTGGGCATCCCAGACCAGAAAGACCACCAGCCCAGCCTATTGTTCTGCCTCGGTGGTAGGATGGGGGTAATATGTGGGCAGAGGAGTCACTGAGGCAGTGAGTTATAGTGCCAACTTTGTGGAATTTGGAGTCAGTCACACTTTCTCTTAATCCTGGCTCTGTCGTGGTTTTTACTGTGTGGCTTTTGGTAAGTTACTTAACCTCTCTGAGTCACATTTTCCTCATCTTTTAAATGAGGTGATCCTCACAAGTATAAAAGGTGGTGCTGGAACTCATAGTAGGGGCTCATTAAGTGATGTCTTCTTCTGTGTAATGTTGGTGTAAAAGATATAAATTGATAGTCCCCATATGAAGATAGATTTCCCCACCCCCTAGCTCAGGTGAAGAAGCCCTGATGGCTCAGTGTTTAAGTGCTCAGCTGTTAACTGAAAGGTTGGTGATTCATACTCACCAGCCACTCGGTGGAAGAAAGATATGGTAGTCTGCTTCCAGAAAGATTCCAGCTTTGGAAACTCTGTAGGGCAATTCTAGTTAGAATCAACTGAACAGCAATGGGTTTGTAGCTCAAGTGGCAATTGAGGGGGTGCCGTGCAATGAGTTTTTCTTTATATGTGACCTTTCTGGTCTTAGGTTTATATTTCTGCCAAAAAAATGGATTGAGCCACAGGCTATCCTGTGATTGGTCTAATTTATGCACTTTGCAGGGACTGGTCAGTTTACTCTGCAAATAAGGTGTGTAAAACCACCCAATAAGTGACCTTGCATAAACTGGTCAATTTGTGGCCTGATTGGGAGCACCATGCTTTGAAGTTGAATATAAGGGTCAGTCTCCAAGAGGTTGAGGGGAACCTCACTATCATCAAGAGTCTGGAGCACAGCACATCCTTTGGACCTAGGGTCCCTACACTGAGAACCTTCTAGACCCAAAGAGAGATTTATAACACTGAAGATGATGAGAAGTAATGGCAAGCACAACAGAGTTCAGTGACAGAGAAACAGTGGCAGCAGTACAAGCGGCAGGAGCCAGGTGACTGGTGCAAGATAGCACAATGCGCTTGCCAGGTCACAGGAGAGAGAAAGATGGCTGCAGAAGGCTTGCTGCCCCATGAAGAGAGAGCTGAACAGCTTTGAGCAGGAGGCTTGCTGGCAGAGATAAAGAGCTGTTAAACTTGCCCAAGCAAGGCTGAGAGCGACCTGACAGCAGAGGGTGTTGGCTGGCACCACCAAGAGAAGGGCCTGCCTGTGGGCATGGCCAAGAAGAAGCTGAGAACTGTGTTGATTGGAAGCTGTCCTGATTGATGAACTGTCTCCTGTCTCCTGAGTTGTATTCTGTTATTTCCTAGTTGATTCTGTTACTGTTGTAGCCTGTTAATTCCCTGACAAACCACACAATCATAAGCATAGCCTGTTGAGTTCTGTGTGGCCATTGCAATGAATCATTGAACCCAGCAGAAAAGTTGAGTGCCCTGAGCAGAAGGTGTACCCATGATGGGACCTGGTCAGTGTGAGCTTATTAGGAATTTCATCCAGTGCAGTAGCAGCTGACATCAGAGGTTGGCCCATCAGAGGGTGAGTGAGACACCTCAAAAATGCTTGCTATATAAAGGTCCTTTGGCCAAGGGAGGCACCAGTAGAAATTTGAAGGGTGGGGGAAGAGGAAGGTGACTCTGCTCTTCCTACTTTATCACCAAGGCTCAGGTCCAAAAAAGGAAAAGAAAAAAAAAAAAAAAACCTCACTATCATCACCTCGTTTCTGACTCATAGCAACCCCCATCATGTTTCTGAGGCTAAAAATCTTTATGGAAATAGATCACTCCGTCTTCCTTCCATGGAGCAGCTGGTGGATTTGAACCACTGACCTTCCAGTTAGCAGTCAAGTGCCTTATCTACTACACCACCAGAGTTCCTTAAGGCCCAGGTAATAGCTGTCAACTTCACCTACTCTCTTCCTGGGTGCCAGCTCTCTCTGGAATCAGAAATACTACTCCTTCTGTATTAGTTGCCAGCACTGTCATAACAAAACCCCATAAAGCGGATGGCTTTAAACAACAGAAATTTATTGTCTCACAATTCTGGAGGCTAAGAGTTCAAGATTAGGGTGTCAGCAATATTGATTTCTTCTGAGGGCTTTGAGGGAGAGTCTGTTCCATGCCTCTTGCCTTGCTCCTCATAGCTCTAGGCATTCCCTGACTTACAGCTGCAGCATCATCTGGCATCCTTCCTCTGTGTGTCTGTGTCTGTTCACCTTTTTCATAAAGCTACCAAACTGAAACCAAACTCACTGCCATCAAGTCATTTCCGACTTATAGCATCCCCTCCTTGGGTTTCTGAGGCAGTATCTCTAAGGAAGTGCATTGCCCAGTCTTCCTTCTGAGGAGTGACTGATGGATTTGAAATGCCAGCCTTCTGGTTAGCAGTCAAATGCCTCAGGCACTATGCTAGGTAGGTCCTAATTCCATCAGAGTGGTAGATTTGCAGGAGGTAAAGTATTTGGCTGCTGACCAGAAGGTCGATGGTTCAAACCCACCAGCTGCTCTGAGGGAAGAAGATTAGGCAATCTACTTCAGTAAAGATTTATAGCCTTGAAAACTCTATGGCGGTCTCTACGAGTCAGAATAGACTCCACCGGAGTGGGTTTGGTTTGCTTTATTCCTGTATGACCTCTTATTAACTAATCTTAACATCTTCAAAGACCTTATTTCCAAAAAAGCTTACATTCACAGATATAAGGGGTTGAGATTTCAACATATTTTTTTGGGAACACAATTCATGGAGACATTAGGTGGTACAAACAGTTAACGTGTTCAGTCACTAACTAAAGGGTTGGAGGTTCAAATCCACCCAGAGGCACCTTGGAAGAAAGGTCTGGTGATCTACATCCAAAAAGTCAGCCACTGAAAACCCTATAGAGCACCATTCTACTCAGACATTCATGGGATCATGAGTTAGAGCTGACTCAAGGGCAGCTGGTTTTCCTCCTTCAGTCTGAGGGCTATAAGGGCTTCCCATGGTTGCTAGGCTCTGAGTGCCTCAACCTCCCTTGCTGGTTCCTTTAACCCCACCCACACCTCTGTTAATGGTCTCTTCATTAAGACATCTTTGTTGAAGACTCTATGGGGACCCTGACTGATGCAATTGGACAAGGCCACCTCTTGATACTGAAAGCTTCATCTCCGAGTGACCTGGAAGGCTCCTTTAGCCACATTTGCTCCAGTCCTCCATCTCTTCTCCCTCCCAACTAGGCTGGGTTCCCTACAGTGTTGGCTCTCTTTTGATTCTGTTACATATGGATATATGCATGCCCTCTTCTTTCACAGCTTTACTTTTTGATTTGGAGGGAAAAAAATATATATTTATAAAAGCTATTAAATGTTTTCCTTTCAAAAACACCCGTTTTGTACATCAGAAGCATTGCCTTTCATGACTATTGAATTCTTGGAAATGGGCTTCAAGCGCCTATTTTGAGAGTTAACATCTGAACATCGGCTCTTTTTTCCTCTCTGCATCCCTGCTGAACAATCCTAATCCTCTCCAGTGTGATGGATCCCTCTGGCTGGGGAGAAGGAAAATCATTTGCAGGAAATGTGAAAAAGAAAAGAATAGTGCTCCATTTCAAGAGATTTTTCTCCTGACATGGTTGTTTTTAACTGGTGAGAGGTAGTGGTGGCAGCAACAGATTTTTCAAAGGACACATGCCATTTCCCCATCTCTATTGCCAACATATACACATCCAGACATTCTGGAATGCCCCAGCAGGTGAATGCATTCATTCAACATATGGTAACTGAGTGTCTGCTGTTTGCCAGGAGTCTCTGGGTTATACAAATGGCTAACATGCTTGGCTGCTAACTGAAAGGTTGGAGATGCAATGCTACGCAGACACCTCGGAAGAAAGGCCTGGTGCTCTACTTCTAAAAAATCATTCATTGAAAACCCTAAGGAGCACAGTTCTACTCTCATACACGTAACGTCACCATGAGTCAGAGTTGATTTGATGGCAACATTTCTCTGCCTGGAATGCTTTTTCCTTGAGTATCCACCTGGCTTGCTCCATATCTCTTGCAGTCCTTTTCTTTATCATCCTTGGCCATCTGCTCTGTCAACATCCTCTCTTTTTTCTCTCCAGCATATTTCCTTGTTTATGGTCAGTGTATCTCAGAATGTAAAGTCCATAAGAAAAGAAATCTTTTTTTTTTTTCTTTTGTCTTTTGTTATTGTTCTCTGCAGTATTCCCAGAGTCTAAAATAGTACATGGCACATGGTAAGTGCTAAAAAAATGCTTTTTGACTGAATGAACCATACCAGTGCTAATAAGCCTGGGGATAAGAAGGATTGGAGAGAAAAGGCTTCTCAGGGATAGACAGTTGGGCTGATACAAGAAAGATCAGGAGGCATTAACTAGATCTAAAGGGGAAGGAAATTATTCTATATAAACACACTAGAATGGGAGCAGGTAGGCTCAAGGAACTAGAAGGATCCCAGTAGGGTTGGAGAACAGAGGATGGGTGGAGAGGATGGGTAGAATAATAATAAAAGCTGAGGCTCAGAATTCCTCACGAAGTGCTGGGAAGTGTTCTAATCTTTCTAACAACCCTGAGAAGAAGGTACTATAATTATCTCCATTTTACAGATAAGGAAATCAAGACCCAGATAGTTGAGGTAACTTGATCACATTGCAAATCTAATGAGCAACAGAATTAGATTTCAAACCCAGGCCCTTTGGTTATGGTTTTAACCCCTATGGCGTTAGTCTCTAGCAGGAGGGCAGGAGGGAGCAGCCCACGGGACCTTGGAGAGAGGTAGAATCCCAGTTTGGGGCCAGTGAAGGGCAGGCAGATACAGGCTGAATATCTCCTCCATGTTTCTTGCAGGCCTCCCAGCTCTGCACTCACCACCTCTACCTCCTAGATAGATTAGGTTGAATGTCAAAAACCTGACCTCTAGTTCCATTCTCCCATGTCTAGTCAAGATGGGAAAAACCAGTCTAAACTCTCTACCCCAAAAAATAAATAAATTGAAAACCCAAATTCACTGTCATCATGTCAGATCTGACTCATGGTGACCCCTCCTTGGGTTTCTGGGGCAGTATCTTTGCGGAAGTAGATTGCCCAGTCTTCCTTCCGAGGAGTGGCTGGTGGGTTTGAACTGCCAGCCTTCTGGTTAGCAGTCATATGCCTTAGCCACTATGCCACATTTGGCCATGTACCAATAAGATCCTGTCAAAGATTATTATAAAGCTGTGACTCTGTTATCTAGGGTGATATATTATTTTAAAGAGCATTAACCAGGTCATTAGTAGTGTAGTGTGGGTGATTCTCAAGCTTGGCTGTTCACTAGAAACATCTGGGAAGCTTTTTGAAATTTCTATGCCCAGGCCACACCCAACCAATTTTATCAGAATCTCTGAGAGTGGGACTCAGGCATCAGTATTTTTCAAGGCTTCCCAGGGAAGTCCGATGTGCAATCAAGTTTGAGAACCACCAGCCTTCTGCCACTCAAAGATGGGTCAGAGACCAGTAGCATCAGCATTTTCTGGGAACTTGTTAGAAATGTAGATTCTCAGGCCCCACCCCAGTCCTACTGATTCAGAATCTGCATTTTAACATGGTGATTCCTGTCCAAATTAAAGTTTGAGAAGCCTTAGCCAATACTGTAGTCACTAGCCACTTGTGGGTGCTTGTTAGCTGCTGTTGAGTCAGCCCCCAATTCATGATGACCTTGTGTACAATGTGTCAAAACACTGCCTGGTCCTACACCATCCCCATGATGAGTGGTGAATTCGACTATTGGAATCCATAGGGTATTCGTTGGCTGAATTTTCGAAGTGGATCACCAGGCCTTTATTCCTTGTCTGGATCAGCCTGGAAGCTCTACTGGTTTCTGTTCAGCATCATGGCAACACCTAAGCACCTCAGGTTGGAAGGCACTCAAAATATGACTGAGGAAGAGCTGCTTCCTCAAAAGAGTCAACCTTCATGAAGTGGATGGAATAAAGCTTTCAGGACCTCCGTTTGCTGACGTGGTATGACTCAAAATGAAAAGAAACACTTGCAAACATCCATTAATAATCAGAACATGGAATGTCAGCTGGAATGTTCCTTGGAAGGAAGAATGGCCAGACTTCATCTCACCTACTTTAGTCATGTTGTCAGAACCCTGGAAAAGGATGTCATGGTTGGTAAAGTGGAGGATCAGTGAAAAAGGCCCTCAATGAGATGGATTGACACTGGCTGCAATGATGGGCTCAGGTATAACAAAGATTGGGAGACTGGTGCAGGACCAGGCAGTGTTTCGTTCTGTTGTGCGTAGGGTTGCTATGAGTCGGAGCCAACTCAACAGCACCTAACAACAACAACAACAATCAGCCATGGTCATTAGTGGATGCTGACAGGCAGACAATGCTAACCCTCTCAACTGACAAAAAAATGAGATACATTCAACCAGACACACAAGGGGATGTGTGTATCTAGATCATTTATTTTCTGTTCATTTTAGGTAAACTAAGAACACAGCCATGTCTTCCTGAGTCCTGGGTGAGTGCAGATTGCTGAGTGGGGGACAGATGAATGGGGAAGAGAGCAGAGGAGAATGTGAGACACAAGCTCAATTTCCAGTGAGAACAGAACACAAGCTGGTGAGTCCTGATCCCCACCCTCCCCCAGCCGTCTCAGCAGAGGCAGCAGAAACACCCTGTTAATCATGATGCAGGAAAGCACTCAGCAACCAGATGTGACTGATTTGTGACTCCAGGTGCAAATATGAAAAGTGGGCATTTTGTTAGCTAAATAATAGCCAAGCTGGAGTGTGACAAGGCTGTGGGTTTAGGTTGTTTTTCTTTGGGGATTGGGGATTGGGGGAAGGAGTTCAGTCCCTTCAGTCAAAGCTTCCTTTTTTGGAGAAGGTCAGGCGATGCTTCTCCACACAGGCTGTTGGGTTGCTGACAGCAAGATGCATAATGCAGCCAGAGCTGAACAATATGATAATGAGTGACCAGACAGGCAGTGGGGAGCTAGGCATCATTTTCTGGGAGAAAGCTGCTCTCCATTTAGACAGCCACGTTACCAACAGACGGGAGCTGAGGACCGTGCTCAGCAACGGGATCGTGTGTTTGATTACACAGTCCTGTGGAGCCTCTCCTTCCAAATCACTAAGGGTCGGGATGGGTTAAAAGGGCAAAAAAGCAATATGAAAGAACACACCAAGGAAATAATTGATCCTATTACCTAGCAACATGTGCCACTGGGTGCTGCTTAAATTGTTGGAAAATTTTAGCTCTTAGGGCTCAGTTAATACTGTTAAATAATAATGTTTTGCATTTTGAGGAGCTTTGTGGTTGCTTTATGAGGTCGGTCCTCATAACTACCTCAGGAGGAGGTCAGAGCAAGTTTCACCATCCCCATTCACTCTCCCACTCACTGCCACTCAGTAGATTCCAATGCATAGTGATCCCCATTGGGTTTCCAAAGCTGTGAATCTTTATGGAAGCAGAGTGACTCATCTTCCTTCCACAGAGCAACTGGTGGGTTCGAAACACAGAGCTTTTGGTTAGCAGCAAATGCCTTAACCACTACACCACCAGAACTCCTTCACTAACCCCATTGTTGTTATTGTTGTTATGTGCCCGCAACTCAGACCTGACTCACAGCAACCCCTCCTTGGGTTTCTGAGGCAGTATCACTATGGAAGTAGATTGCCCAACCTTCCTTCTGACGAGTGGCTTGTGGGTTTGAACTGCCAGCCTTCTGGCTAGCAGTCAGTGGTGATTAAAGTCCAAAAAAGACCACCCAGCTATTAGTGAGTTAAAGACTTCTTAAAGCAACCATTCATTTATTCATAACTATGTAGTGAGAGCCCTACTAAATGCCCAGCCCTGGGGATGCTTCTGTGTAATCTTTGTTTTCATGGAGCTCAGACTCTGGAGAGGCCAATAGATGAAAAAAAGAATGAAGTAAATTAATAAATGATGATAAATTATGGTAAATGCTATGAAGGAAACAAACCCAAGGGGCTGAAGAGAGATAAATTGGAGAAAGGATGGAACTGCTTTGATAAGCTGATTTGTGGAGGTTTCTCTGAAGAGGGGACATTTTTGGTGAGATGTAAGGAGTGAAAGATAACCAGCCAAGACGAGTCGGAAGAACAACATTCCAGGCAGAGTGGAGCACAAGCAAAAACTGAGGGAGGAAGGCATTGGGGCTATTTGGACACCTAAGGGAGACTTGTGTAGCTGGTGCCCATGAGAGACAGAGAGAGAGAGAGTGGTTTGAGGAGAGATTCGAGCTACTTCCCACCTTCCCTACAACTAAGAGGATTTTTAACTTTATCTGCTTCATTTATCCTCCTCATGGCTCTCTAAGATGATCAGTTCTACCTGCCCCATTCCAAGATTTTCTACTGTAACATCAGGAAGATACTGAAGAGAGAGGCCTGGAAAGGTAGCAAGAAGGTGGATAGGGCTTCAAAGCATGGAAACTCTGAAGTCTAGGTGTCAGTGAAAGTGGGAGTACAAAGTTGATCATAAAGAGTTGAAAGGTATAATAGGTCAGAGGCTTTAGAGCTGTGGAGACTGGGCAGGGAGACTGCAGTGGGTTTGACTTGAGCCTCTTCAGTGTTGGTTAAGAGATTACTTGTGGCTTGTCTCTGTGTTCCTCTTGATGAGTTATTGCCAAGAGACTGGATTACATGGACCCTGAGGTACAACTCTATCAGTTTGCTGTACTGTGGTGGCCTGCATGTTGCTGTGATGCTGGAGGCTATGTCGCCAGTATTTCAAATACCAGCACAGCCAACCATGGCAGACAGATTGCAGCAGAGCTTCCAGAGTAAGAAAGACTAGGAAGAAAGGCCTGGTGCTCTACTTCCAAAAATTAGCCACTGAAAACCTTATGGATAAAGGCAAAGGCAGTATGCCAAAAAAGAGTGATCAATATAATAACACAAAAGAAAAGGAAGACACAGAGGTGCACACACATGCACACAAACCTTACGATCACAACAGAGCATTATCTGACATGCTTGCTTTGGACACTTCATCAAGTGGGATCAATTGCTGGAGGAGGGCAATTGTTTGGGGAACTAGAGGCCAGTGAGAGTGAGAAGATCCTCTGGTGAGACAGACTGTTACTGTGGCCACCAAAAGAGACTTGAAAATGTTGATAATCATAAGGATGATACAGGACCCGGCAGCGTTTCATTCTTTGTCACCAGGAGCTCTGGTAGCATAGTGCCTAAGGCACTTGACTGCTAACCAGAAGGCTGGTGGTTCAAACCCACTAGCCACTCCTCGGAAGGAAGGTTGGGCAATCTACTTCTGTAGTGATACTGCCTGGGAAACCCAAGGAGGTGTCGCTATGAGTTGGGTCCGACTCGATGGCACATAACAACACCACCACCTTAAAATATGACAAGTCAAGAGTACTCCCAGCTAGGGGTTGTTCAGAGTGAGACTGAAAAAGATGGGGCTTTCTGCATACAGAAATCTAAGCTGAAGTTTACAGTGAATAATATAGAATTATTTCTTCTCTAATCAAACACCAATTTTCCCAGCATAGTGTCTTCAGTGACCATTCAATTTGGGAATCCTAACTTATTAGATGGAGCTTTGTGCATTGTAAGATCATGGGGAGAAGCTGAACAGCAATGCTAATTATAATAAGCTTTTCTTGAGCATATAATACATGGTAGGCACTATTCTAACCATATTACATGCATTATTTCATTTACCTGCATAACAACCCTACAGGATTGATATTATTTACCTCACCATTATATAAATGAGAAAACTAAGGAAAAAGTCCTAGATCTAGTAGGTAGCTGTTATGAATTGAATTGTGTTTCCCCAAAAGATATATTGAAGTCCTAACCTCCAGTGGCTGTGCATGGGACCTTATTTGGAAATATGGTCTTTGAAGATGTTAATAGTCAAGTTAACAGGAGGTCATACTGGAGTATGATGGGTTCTAATCCTGTATGACTGCTATCCTTATAAAAGAGGAGAAGAGACACAGACAGACACAGACGGCAGACAGCCATTGATGACAAAGACAGAGATTGGAGTGATACATCCACAAGCCAAAGAATACCAGCAATTGCCAAGAATCATCAGCAGCTAGGAAGAAGAAAGGAAGGACCTTCCTCTAGAGCATTCAGAGGAAGCATGAGCCAGCTGATATCTTGAATTGAGACTTGTATCTCCAGAACAGGGAGAGAATTAATTACTGTTTCAAGCCACCCAGTTCGTGGTGCTCTGTTATAGAAGCCCTAGGACTCTGATACAGTGCCATGGCCCGAATTTTAATCTGGCAGTTTGGTTCCAGAGCTCTTATCCTTTACCATTGTAGAGATTATTTGGGAGACCCTCTAAGGACCCACCAACAAATACCCACAAATACCATCCCTAAACCACTCCCATTGGCTGCAGTATTTGACTCAACATGGACATTAGTTCTAGAGCACTTATTAAAGAGCTTAGCATTGTTCTAAGCTATGTAATGTAACATCTCATTGTATCTTCTCAACAACTCTTTTAGGTAGGTATTGCTGTTCTCAGTTTACAGTGAGAAAAGTGGGGTTAAAACAGTAAATAATTTGTCCAGGTTCTCACAGTTAAAAATCTGGCAGGGTCAATATTCCAACTCAAGAGTCCAGCTCCAAAGTCTGAGCCATGAACTAACACTGATTCCTTCTTTTAGAAGACTTGGTGTCTTTCAAAAGTCCCTTATTAAAATAAACCTCAGCCACATGGAAATAGTGTGGTTTTTTTTTTTTCTCCCGATCTCTAAAATGTGTTGGATATTTGGGGACAAGTTTACTGAAAGTCCTCAAGGCACTAGCTTTCATGCTGAGTGGCAATTATCTAGTGATGGGAGATGCCTAACAAACAAGTTCAGGCACATGATCTCCTTACCTCTGATTTCTTCCCAATCTACTGTCTTCTCCTCCCCTTTCTTCAAATTCTTCATGCTCTGCCTCTGTACCCTTATCCACCATCAGATGTCAATAGCCCCTGTATTTGGATGAATCCCAAACCCTCCTCTTCAGTCCAGATTTGGCTGTAATCTCCATGACCATAATCTCACCTGCTCCTAGGACATAAAAAAAAAAAAAAAATACTGCCGTGGAGTCAATTCTGACTCATAGTGATCCCCATGGAGTTTCCAAGACTGTATGTAAATCCTTTTGCTTCATCTTCCTCCTGCAGAGCAGCTGGTGGGTTTAAACCACTATACTTCTGGTTAGCAGCCAAATGCCTTGCCCACTACACCACCAGAGCTCCTTAAAAATCCTTAGAATTTGAAAGGTTTATCTATGGAAGGAAATTTTCTTTGTTGGTTACCAGGGGTGGGAGGGGATGGGAGGGAACGCTGTTAGATAGATAGAGATAAGTATTGATTTGGGTGATGAGAAGGGCAATGTACCAAATGTGAGTGACCAATATGGCAGCATTGAGAAAGAGAAAGACATAGAGAGGTACATGGGAGGTACAGACAACAAAGATGAATCCTTTTGCACATACAGTACTGTGTTGTCAGTGAAGGCAAACATGGGTATATGAGTGGATAGATGGGTGGACAGGCTGAACTATTAGGTATGTCTATGAAGTGGGGAGTGTATCCAAGAACATGTATAGGATTAGCAGACAATGGTCCTATAAATTTATGTGAATGATCAGAATTCCCAGGTGTATAGTAGAGGTGACAGGGGCAAGGTTGTGGTCACTGCTTAGTCACAGCCAGCTACCCAAAGGCACTGAGTAGTTGAACCTGTGGGCT
The DNA here is from genome assembly GCF_000298275.1 of Orycteropus afer afer. Classification (NCBI taxonomy): domain Eukaryota; kingdom Metazoa; phylum Chordata; class Mammalia; order Tubulidentata; family Orycteropodidae; genus Orycteropus; species Orycteropus afer. The sequence continues at coordinate 6,556,398 of NW_006921767.1, forward strand.
TGGGACCATAGTCACAGGGGACATCAAGCTCAATTGGCATAACATACTATACAAAACATTGTTCTACCTCCAACTTTGGAGAGTAGCAACTGGGATCTTAAAAGCTAGCAAGCTGCAATCTAGATGGAACGATGGGTCTCTCCTCGTCCAGAGAAAAGAAGAATGAAAAAAACAAAAATTCGTGGAAACAATTAGTCCTAGTGACTAGTACACCATCCGATCTGCAGCCTATACGACTATGAGACTGGAAGAACTAGATGGTGCCCGGCTACCACTGTCATCCACTTAGAAAGGGATCTATGTAGGAGATCCTTGATAGAGAGGGAGAACAACGTGGACAAAACTCAAAATCATTTGGAGAGAAAAAAAGGGAGGGGGGGACCAGTTTTGCTGGTCCGATAGAGCCTGGTGGAACCACTGAGACTATTGGCTCCTAGCTGCCCTTCAGGTCTGGAATTGAACCCACACCTGTGGTTTCCAGCCAAACAAAAGACAGGCATATGAGTTGAACATTTACCTGAGGTAGATACACTCCTTGGAGAGAACAATCATGGGAGAAAGAAGGGCTACTTATGCACAGGGAGACAGCTCAGGGGGCAGGAGTGCATGGAGGGATGGACACAGGGAAGAGGTAACTTTGGGGAGGAAGTGGGAGGGGAGCTGTTGCATTGTGGTAAATTGTGGTCAATCTCATGAGACAAAGTGTATATGAACTGCTGTATGGAAAGTAAATTTGCTTTGTAAACTTTCACCCAAATCACACACACACACACAAAAATCCTTAGAATTTTTCCTAGTGTAGTGCCCTGCACAGGTCCCATGGGGTCTTTTTCCAGGGTTTCAAACCAGTTCATTCCAGTTCAACACCCTGCTGAGAATTGTCTTTCCACCCCAGAGACACTCAATCAGAATCTATAGGTTAACAAGATCCCCAGGTGATTCTTATGAATACATATGAATCACCCAGGTGTCTATAAGAATCAGCTGGGAATCCTGTTAACCTGTAGATTCTAATTCAGTATATCTGGGGTGGAAAGGCAAATTCTCAGCATGGGGTCTAACCAGAATGAATGGATTCTAAGCACTGCCTAGCTACCCTTGTAGCCAAAGGCTCACAACTACAACTTTTCCAGAGTATTGCCCTTGAACAATGGGAGTTGCCTTTGCCCAGAGTACCTGCAAGGATCTATGCCTGTCACCTTCATCTGACCTCAAGCATGGAAATGGTAAAGGGATCTAGGGGCATATACAGATAGTGTCTGTCCCAAAAATCTGTTGTGAATTCTTTCAAGTAGCCAGCAATACCTCCCTAACCCGGTTGCAACACCTCTTTGGTATCTTCACTCCTGTTGCAGCATAAAGCAACTCCACACAGCCCTTTACCCCTTGCTCTACTTTCCTTTCCTGTGCTCATTCTGGTTCCTCTGCTTGGAACGCCACCCTCCGCTCCTCCAGCTGTCAAAATTCTACCCATTCTTTGAAGGTCAATGACATTCAGAGGTGTATGTAAGGTGTGGCAGGTACGGCATGTGTCCTGAGTGCCACTTGAAGTGGTTTCTGAGCAGTTTCTGTTAACCATTGCAGTTTCCATCACCAGCTGTGAGAGATCATTCAGCATGTTAAAACTAACACTTTCATATTTGAGAGTCCCGATGGGTCAAGGCAGACTGTGTGATCTTGCTCTGCTGGGTGTGGAAAAAGAAGAATCTGAAAACAAATGACTTTGAGCACATCATAGACCAATTTTCATCAGTGAAAGCAAGGAAGGTATAGTTGTAATTTTCATGTAGTGCCATAAAGTGTTAAGATTAACGAACTTGAACTGTATTTTTGAGCTGATATGGTAAAGTTATCTAAAAGATGGTGTCAGATGTTTGGACAGGAGCAAAACTTCAGTGCTTGCCATAGGCATTATCTTCCACAGATATTCCTCTATGGCATTGCCCTTTTGTCCATAGGGCATTCTCAAATTGTGCTTGCCCTTACAATGTCAGTTATTTTTAGATATGTACAGATCATTTGCATCACTATTTGTATTTTTAAAAGATAGAGAATGACAGCCATCTTGGAGCTAGGCATCATAATCGATGGCTCCCATTCTCAAGGGAGCTCTGGTGGCGTAGTGCCTAAGGCATTTGACTGCTAACCGGAAGGCTGATGGTTCAAACCCACCAGCCACTCCTCGGAAGGAAGGTTAAGCAATCGACTTCTGTAATGATACCACCTTGAAAACCCAAGGAGGGGTAGCTATGAGTCTGATTTGACTCGACGTCAGTGAGTGTACATTCTCAATAAGAGTGATATTACCTCTAAGCAGACAAAAGTTGATTTGTGGAAGGGGTGAAAAAAATATTACTCTTCTTATGTATAAAGCACAGATATACAGACAGCATAAACAGATATACAGTGCATTTGTGGTACTGATAATTCATGGTGAGAGGAGCTGGTGATAAGGATTTAAAAAAAAAAAAAAAAAGGTCTAAAAAGTATCCATGGGGAGAAGAGATTGAGGGACAAAAATGTTTGAGAAATACTACTTACAATTATTTTGGTTGTAAGTGATAAACTGTGATTCAAACTGGCTTCAGCAAAGATGAAGTCCAGGATTGTGGGCTTCAGATCTGATTGGATCTAGGGGTTAAAATACTGCCATCAGAGCTCTATTATATACACACTCTTTCTAAGCAGTGGTTCATAAGGGCCCCTATATGTGCCAATTCCTACTATTAGCTAAGCCCCCTGCCACCCACCACCTACTCCAGTGGGAGAAAGTCTTTTCTTGTTAGCTCTAACAGAAAAGTCCCAGAAAAAGGACTCTCATTGGGCCATCCATGGTCATATGTCCATTCCTTCAGGGAGACGGGGCAGGTGGTACTGAGTTAACTCCTGAACCACAGTAAAGTTGAGCTGTTATCAGAAGAAGAGGGAATGGCCACAAAGAGGCAGAAATAGCAGATGCCCATTTTGGAGGATTCTGAAACACAGACTAGTCTTAGCAAGCCTCGATTAGATAGTAGTGTCAACAGTTAGCTCTGGTGGCATGCTGCCTAAGGCATTTGACTGCTAACCCAAAGGCTGGTGGTTCAAACCCACCAGCCACACCTTGGAAGGGCGGTTGGGCAATCTACTTCCATAGTGATACAGCCTCGGAAACCCACGGAGGGGTCATCATGAGTCAGATCCAAGTCGACAGCAATGAGTTTGTTTTTTGAGTTTGAGTGAACAGTAAGAAGCCTGGACATGAGAAATGGAAAAAGGAAAGCTGTAAGAACTTCAGCTATTTTGTAGTGCTGTCTGGAGAGGGTCCTGTTCCTCTTGATAATGTAGAATAGTAAAAAAGGCAGAGCTTCATAACCTGAGACATGTGAGGCCAAATCCCAGATCTACCAATTACTAGCTCAGTGATCCTTTAACCTCTCAGGAAACTGGGCAGCTTTGCATAAAGGAAAGAATGGAATAAGAGAGGCAATGCTGCGTGGAATGAAGAACTCGGTGTCAAGCTGAACTTTGTTTCCACCACTAACTCTTGTCATGGACAGGTTCCCTACCTTCTCTAAACCTCAGTTTCTTCAATTGTCAATAGGCACAATAAAACTGATAGCTTTGGGGGAGGTTTACATGAGCCAATGTATGACAGGAACTTTGCCTCATGCTTGGCTCATTATGAATAATCAATGAATAAAAGGTGATTCTTAAGCATAAATACATTCATAGGCAATAAATCTGAAAGATGAGATTGCTGTGGTCTTGGAATGGCTAAACTGAGTGTGTAATTTATTATGTAGATAATGGAGACTTTTTGACCAAGAAAGCATACATGGGTAGGGGAGAGGGAGAAAGGAAGAGAGAGAAAATGAAGCCTGATATGACCTCCAACTGATGATGTGTTACCCAGAATGCCAGCAGAAGGCTTGCTCTACTAATGTTCAGTCCATGTTATGGTAGTCGGTGGATCATGTAGGTTGTACATGCAGCTGCCAAAAGTAATTGCTGCAAACATAGTAAGCAATTATTTCATTGGTGTTTTGTTTATTATTATTATTAAGTGGTAATGTGTAAACCAGACCTGTTGTCATCAAGTCTATTGTCACTCACAGCCGACCCTACAGGACAAAGTAGAATTCATAGCTGACCCTATAAGACAAAGTAGAACTGCTTCATAGATTTTCAAGGTTGTAATCTTTACAGAACAAACTACCACATCTTACTCCCATGGAGCAGCTAGTGGATTTGAACTGCCAATCTTTTTGTTCATAGCTGAGTGCTTAACCACTGTGCCACTAGAGCGCTTTAATTGAAGGTAAACCACTGTAATTAGAAAACTTGCAAAACTTTGACTTATGAAGTGGTAGATATTGGAATTGGAGAAATTCATACTTCCTCCAATTTGTGGAATTCTGCTCAGGAATGACTGTTTGGGGCCAGCTGCTAACATGGCAGAGATTAGTTGCAAGGTAATGTCATAAATAATGCTGGTAAGGTCAGCAACACCTCCAGGTCCATTGAGATGTTTGTTTGTGTAATGGTGGGAGTAAGACAGTCTATTTTTTATCTTCTTTTTCTTCGGACCCTGAAGTGAACATTTGTTGCTTTTTCCACTCATCATTCCTTCCTTTTTCATATTTGTTCCAAACTGTCATCTCATCTATCTTTGGAAAATTACTAGTCCCATTTGGTTCCATATTGTCCTTGTCAGGCTGTCAAACTCATTAGTACTCGATTCTGGTCATGTGTGTGCAAGGTTCAAGGCCTTGCCTATCACAGTGTCCATCCTATCTCTCCTGTCTCAGTCATCAGGCCAAGTACAGCCTATCAGAGGCTTTTTCTGGGGATTCAACCATGAGCACCAGAACAGAGAAATCTCTCTTTCCTTTGGATGTTTGGGAGGATGTGAGTGAAGCATGAAGTTCACTGAATTCCCGTATATGGAGGAAGTCCACTTGTTGTTGGAGGGAATGAGTCCAATCCAAAGAGAAAAGAAAAATTGAGTAAGACTGAGGAAAAAAGGAGGAGAGAGAGACTGAGGAGAGAGAGATGTCATCCACGTTTGTATCACTAGAACCCCCAGGCCAAGACTGTGACTTAACTTTTCCTTCACGTAAGTCAGAAACATTTCCTTCCCATTTTTACTTAAGCCATTTTGTGTTGGTTTCTGGAAATTTTAACTAAAAGGGCCCAAACAATTAAGTCCATTTCCCCACCTATATAACCTTCTAACTTCTAGAAATAGGGATGTGTTTGGGAAATTGTGAATTCTGTACTAAAATGCCTACAAGGTTGAAAGTTTCCTTTGGAGGGGTACAAAATTTCAGAGCATTGTCCTTGTAGGACGCTTTGAGCATTACATTTGGAAATACTAGTAAGAATGACAGAGGAAGACAGGGAGAGAAAGAGAGAGAAGGAGGGAGAGGGAGAGAGAGATTAATTATTCTTTAAAAATCTAAGTTTATCAGGAGAGTAAGAGGAAGGAAAAATGGTAGAGACACAAGCAGTGCTTTCAGTGATTGAGATATTGGAGGGTCTTTATTATTAGATCATGAAAAACTTGAGGGTCAGAAATTTTCCTATAAAAAAGACTCTAGTACCTTTATGTTTGTAGGGAAGTCTAACACTCCTGGCAGGAGTTAGCCACGTTACAATGAAGGTATATAACATATACATTGACTAAAGTAAATTCACCTTCCTGACCTCAACAAAAGAGCAAGACGGAGAAGTAACGATGTCAAAAGTGCAGGCCATCTGTTCTGTCCACTATCCTACCCAAGGGGCACGTGAGAGGGTGAGGTAGTCAGGTTTATTTCCTGCCTCCCATAATGAGGGTATCACCGCAGCTGATGGGCACTAAAAGTGATTTTTCAGAAGCAATTTTAACTGTGTACAATTTTCTTCTTTGTGAAAATTTAGAACCCAACTTCCCAAATGAAATGAGTCACCCATCACAACAGTCCCATATTTCAGGATTTTACCAAAGCATTTGCAGTTTATGTGTGTGTGTTTCTGGAAATATATCTGGTGGTTATTTGAGGGTCAATATTAATAAGGCATACAACAACTGGGTTGTATAGTATTTGAAGTCCAAATTACTTTTGGATTCCTCTGCCCCTCTGGGCTGTTGGAAATGATAAGCACATCAAAATGCCTTGTGATGGCTGTATGGGAAAAAAATTGTCTCTCAGCTCAATTTACTAGGCAACTTTTATCCCACTGAATAAACTCTAGGCTCTGCGGCAGCAACACAGCCATCAACAACACATTTGAAAGGCTGTACTTTGTGGTTGGTCTGTTTTGTATGAGGTGGGTACTTGCTGTTCTACTTGCCTAGTGGCGCTTTTTAATTGGAATGATTTTTATTTGGTCTGATTCCTGAAATAGAATGCATTGCCTGCTTCAGAAACCCCATAGTCTATCAGCACAGACAGCAAACTGTCCTGGGGTCCTTGGCTTAGCTATGAGGAGAGACTGGCTTCTTGCTGGGGTGGGAGGGGGAGCGAAGGAGCAGTAGCATATTCAAATTTGATATTGAGACAGTTTGTGTGTGTTTACAGAGTAACCACAAAATATGACATGCCATCTCCACCCCAAACCCCAAGCCAGTTCCATTCCAATAGCCAGGACTTCTCCAGTCGTCTCAGAGGCTCTTCTGAATGGTTCATTTCTTCTTATTTACAGCTCCCACGGTGAGCCGCGTTTTAAGGGAAAATCAGTTTCGACTGACTTCTAGGACTCTGAGTGGGTCTCTGCTTCTTGTTCATCCTGCTTAAGGCAAAGAACACTTTGAGTAGGTAACAACGTGAGCAGGGGCCTTGTAACAGGCCTAATCACCTGAAATTGATTTATGCCCAGGAATTCAAGGAACATATTTTAAATCAGGCTAATCAAGCTGTCTTTTTGTGAAAGCCCAAAAAGCCCACACACAGACCTCACGCTCCATGCATTCTCATTTCCACCAAGTAAAAGCAAAGGAGAGCAGCCTTGTAAACACCTGACACTGGCACATAGAATTAAGCGAGGGCTCCCTGACAGGCATGCACAATGGGATTCAGAGAGAGGGTGACAAGGAGGCAATATGGTTCCTGAGTATTAAGGGCCTCTGTGCACCATTCCAGGTGTGACTTAATACACATAATGTAAAATCTGCCATTTTAACAACCCGTGAGGGTATAATTCAGTGGCACTAATTACATTCACCGTGTTATACAACCATCACCACTATTTGTTTCCAAAACTTTTCTATCACCCTAAATAGAAACTCTTTATCCATTAAGAAGTAGCTCCCTACACCTCCCCTTCCCATACCAAGTAGCCTCTAATCTACTTTCTGTCTCTATGAATTAGCCTATTCTAAATATGTCATATCAGTGGGATCATACAATGTTTGTCCTTTTGTGTCTGGCTTATTTCACTCCACATAATATTCTCAAAGTTCATTCATGTTGTAACATGTATCAGAACTTTATTTCTCTTAATGACTAATATGCCAGTGTATATATTACATTCTATTTATGAAACACATTTAATCTGTCCATGAACATTTGGGTTATTTCCACGTTTTGGCTATTGTGAATAATGCTGCAGTGAACATTGGTGTTCAAGTGTCTGGGTTCTGCAGCAGTGGTTAGGACCCAGCCTACCCTGGTATGACCTCATTAACATAAAAAAGAAAACCTCTGTTTCCAGACAGGTTATATGCACTGGTGCAGGGGTTAAGACTTCAGCATGTATTTTGGGGAGATACCATTCAGTCTATAAAAGCAAGATTTCATTATTGTTAGCTATTATTTTTTAAGTGGTTAGGAATCATAGAAGAGGGAAATTTATTTTTGTCTGGACTCAGGGAAAAATAATTATAAGTAACACTTGTATTGGGTTCTCTAATTTATGAGAGCTCACATAGGAATTTCTGAATTTTACTCTTGTCTGCAATGAATCTCAACTAGGGGTGATTTTGTACCCCTAGGGATATTTGGTGACATTTGTGATTGCCACAGCTTGTGGGGTTGGGGAGTGGGTGGGGACTGCTGGTATCTAATGGATTGAGGCCAGGGATGCTGTTAAGAATTCTCCAATGCACAGAACAACCCATCCCAGCACAGGATTCAACCGGAATGTCAGTGGTGCTGAGGTGGAGAAATCCCACTTACAGCAGCACTGTGAGAGCTGGTATGGTAGTCACAAATGCTTCATGGATGAGAAAACCAAAGTTAAGAGACGCTGAGTTACTACAGGGTGGGCTAGAGACAGTTCAAATAGGTGAGATGTGGCAGAGCTAAAGCAGAAGTCTTTGTCCACAAATCCTTTGTCTTCCCTGCTATTCCAGCTATGAAGCCTATCTAGAGGCCATTGCTACTCAGTCCTCAATCCACAGGGCAGCATGCTTCAGCTCAAGGGAGGGGCAGTTACGGTGGAGATTTCAGGCACTGAAGAAGCCTGGGACAGAATTTGTTCAGGAACAGGTAGTTTTAGTTCCTCTTGGTAGAGGGGTGGCATGGATAGGCCTATTCCATCAAATTCAGAGACTTTTTCAAAGTAAACTCTAAGTCTGTAGTCTCTTCCAACTCTTGAGAAGATTTAGAGCTAAAATGCACTCATTCAAGCAACATATCTGATCCTTATTTCTGCTGAGACCTATATCATGCAGACCTTCAAGTGAGCGACACTTTGCAAGTTGATTTGCAAGCCCCCACCCATGTTATCCCATACAAACCTCTCAATACTGTATTTATATTTGTATCCCCATTAGACAGACATAGAAATTGAGACTCAGACAGGAATGACATGACTTGTCGAAGTACACAGTTTTCAAATGACCAAGATGGGTTTAAAACCCAGGCCATCCAACTTCAAGACCAGTTTAATTTCTACCGTAGAACTGAGACTATAAATAAGGTTCGTTTGAGGTATTTGTGTGTGGGTTGGTAGATAGAATGATGGGAGTAGATAGACAGATAGCTACTGTTGAGTCAACTCTGACTCATGGTGACCCTATATGCAACAGAATAAAATATTGTTCCGTCCTGTGTCATCCTCACAAACACCAGCATGTTCAGGCCCTTGTTGCAGTTATTGTGGCAGTCCATCTCACTGAGGGTTTGTCTCCCTTATCCTCTCTGGCCCTCTACTTCACCAAACACAATGCCCTCCTCTAGCAATTAAGCCCTCCTAATGACTTCCATAGTGATACTGCCTCGGAAACCCAAGGAGGGGTTGCTATGAGTCGGGGCCGACTCGATGGCAAATAACAACAACAACAACAATGACATATCCAAAGCCAGCAAGTCAGACAGGGTGCTGTGGTGATCCATAAGTCTCCATTGGCTAATATTTGGAAGTAGATCACCAGTCTTTTTTCCTAGTCTATCTTAGCCTGGAAGCTCTGTTGAAGCCTGTTCATCATGGGTGGTACTGCTAGTATTTGAAATACCAGTGGCATAGCTTCCAGCATCATAGCAACACACAGGCCATCTCAGTATGACAAACTGACGGATGGTGGAAGGTAGGTAGGATTTAAATTATTTCCTGTTCTCAAGAAATTTGCCACCTGGGAGAGGAGACAAAATTATAAACAGCAACTGAAATACAAGGGAGACTGAGAACATTGTCCTTAAAATGGCTACAGATAGCACAATCAACCCCAAATCAGACCCACTGCTATTGAGTCAATTCTGACTCATAGTGACCATAGGGTTTCCAAGGCTATAAATCTATATGGAAACAAACTACCACATCTTTCTCTCATGGAGCAGTTGGTGGGGTTAAACCACTGATCTTTTTGGTTAGCACCTGAATGCTTTAACCACTGTGCCACTAGGGCTCCTTGGCAGTATGAGGAAAGAAAGCATTTAGGGGATGGGTGGAGGAACATCTTCAGGAAAGAAGTAACATTTGAAGTGAGGCTTTAATTGCAGGCACTACAAGGGCCCAGGAACTGGGATAGAAGAGCAGTCAGCCACAGGGATCCAGGTGAGGACAGGGAACCCAGGCATGCCCAAAGCACCAGGGTGGGAGAGCGGGAGAAAGGGGATTAAAAGGCCCTAGAATCTGGACAGAGGAGCAGTCAGCCACAGAGATCCATGTAAGGGGGGTAGGAGAGGTTCCCAACAGGGAGACAAACTTGTCTGTTGGTTTGTCCTACCCTGGTGACATATTGATGTGAGTTTTGAGGCTGAGCCACTGGTGTTTCAAACACAGTGGGATCCACATGGTGCGCAGGTATCAGCCCAGCTTACAGACTAAGACAGACTAGGAAGAAGGAAGAGGCCGTCCACTTCTCAAAGAATTGGCCAGGGAAAACCTTATGAATAGCAAAGAAACACTGTCTGATACATTACCACACAACTTTATGAATAGTCTGGT
>NW_006921767.1:6569488-6597345 GCF_000298275.1 Orycteropus afer afer
CATGGTGGCTGCGATGATGGGCTCAAGTATAGCAGGGATCATGGAGCTGGCACGGGATTGGGCAGTGTTTCTTTCTGCTGTGCATGGGGTCACTATGAGTTGGAAACGACTCGATGGCACCTAACAAGAACAACAAACACAAAGGGCCACTATTGAAAATAAAACAATAGATTGACTTGTTAAAAGTAGTTTCTGCCATCAGATGCTTAAAAGAAAATCCTGAATTCCACTTTTAGCCAGTCCTCAGTGACAGCTCAGTGACAGCACTTTAGAACTCCTTACATGTTCGGAATGTTGGTCTTTTTTCCTCGTTTCAAAATTGAACAACCAAACAGCCTGAGTTCTATAATCTTCTGATCAGGGCTGAAGATTTGCCATATTTGGCAGGCTTCACAATTTCCATTGTCATCGTGATTATGCTAAGTTTATGAGACAAGCCTCTTATCACTGGTATCAGCACTTTTGTTTTTATATTTACTGCTCATTTTTACAAAATAAGAAGAGGAAAGAGCTCTTAAAACAGTCAGATACTGGCAATACCACTTCACTGTGAAGACAATCATGGCAACAGTGCCAAAAATGGAATGCTTGGCCAGCAAATCATGCTCTGATGTCATAGCTTGAACCATTCATTTAATTGCTGATGGACAGAAACCTGATTCCCATGTATGAAGGGTGATTTAGAGCTATCGAAGCAAGGAGTATGAATGTGTAGGTGATATAAATTCATTCACGGATTGATTCACTCCATAAAGATTTATTAAACATTCACTCTGTGTCAGGTGGGGTTCCTGTGGTTAACATACTTGGCTGCTAACCCAGAGATTGGAAGTTTGAATCCACCCAGAAAGACCTTGGGGAAAGGCCTGGCAATCTACTCCTGAAAAATCAACCATTGAAAACCTTTGGGGCATAATCCTAGTCTGGCATGCGTGCAGTCACTGTGAGTCAGAATTGACTTGATGACATCTGGTCACATGCCAGTCATTGCTGTAGGAACTGGGGATAGGGTTAACTTGACATGAAAGGTCCCTGACCTCATGGAGTTTACAGACTAGGTAACTAGGCAGACTGAATATCGTAGGCAGACCATAAGTATGCAAATCAATACACAAATTCAAATTGTGAGAACTTCTAAGTTAGGTAGCCATATAAAATATACAGGATGTCCAGTTAAATTTGAATCTCAAACTTTTTTTTTGTATATGTATATCTCAAACATTGCATTCTGTATTTTTAGTTGCTAAATCATGCGATCCTAGTACTAAGGAAATAAATGGAGTAACTTGGGTGGCATATATATCAGTCAGGGTTCCATCAAAGAAATCAAACCATAGGATATCTATATTAAGAGATTTATTGCAAGGAACTGACCAACACAATTGTGGGGACTGGCTAGGTAAACTCTAAATCCACCGGGCAGGTCATCAGGAACAGCAAGCTGTAACTCTTGGGCATGAGCTGAAGCTGTGCTTGGTCTATAGACAGAATTTCCTCTGAGAAGTCTGTTTTGTTCTTAAGGTCTTCCAACACAGATTATGAATCAGACCTATCCAGATTATATAGCATAATCTTTGCTACTACATTAAACTGAGTATAGACAGACTTTAATCACCCCTATAAGATCACAGCAGCAACGAGATTAGTGTTTAAGTAAATGGGGACTGTAGCTTAGCCAAGCTGACACCTAAAACTGACCATCAAAGATAGGAAGAGGAGGAATGTCCATCATCAGGGAAGGCTTCATGGAAGTGGAGACAATGTGAACGGAGACTTGAACAGTGAGAAGGGTCCAGGCATTTTAAGAGCCAGAAGATGAGAATATTGTAGATGGAAAGAAGAGCAGGTACAAAGACCCCTGAGGTAAGAAAGAACTTGTCTGTGGGATGAGCAAGGTGGAAAGTGGTATCTGAATTGGCGGCAGAAGAAGGCAGCAGCTGGGGCATGCAGCACTGTGTAGCTAAGTCAAGTGTGTAAAACTCTAGGATTATGACTGTTAATAAAAAGATATTGCTGAGTAGAGAAAAGAGAGTAGACTACTGAAAAACTTCTTCCTATCATATAGCTGGGGAGCTCTGTTGGCGTAATGCCTAAGGCATTTGACTGCTAACCAGAAGGCTGGCACTTCAAACCCACCAGCCACTCCTCGGAAGGAAGATTGGTCAATCTACTTCCATAGTGATACTGCTTCAGAAAGCCAAGGAAGGGTTGCTATGAATCAGATCTGACTTGCAGTGAATTTGGTTTATTTTTATCATATATCTGGATATCTGATTGAGGTCCCTGAGTATTGCAAGCAGTTTGTACTAGGCTACTTATCTAAAGATTGACAATTCAAACCTACTGAGTCACAGTGGTCCTGGCACAGAAGAAAGTCCTGGCAATTTGCTTCTATAAAGATTACAACCAAGAAAACATACAGAGCAGTTCTATGCTATAACACATCATGGGTGGCCCTCAGACAGAATGAACTCACTGATAATAGGTTTGGTTTGGGGGTTTAACCGATACTAAAGCTATCTATTTGCTCACTTGAGAAAAGTGGTGTGGGTCATTTAGAGTATGGCATTTCACCAAACTGAAGCTATCTGGAATTCTACAAAGTAAGGCCAACTCTTATTATTGTTCCTGAAAATAATCTTTCAACAGCTGATGAAAAAGCTCAATACATGGTTAGCCTCTATAGGCATCTTGAGTCTGGAGATTTTGCACTTAAGAACCTTCCTTCTGAACGCTACAATTGTCAGGTTGTCAGCTGATTATTTGTAAGAAGTAGCTAAAACAATTCAGCACTTTCTGTCTGTGTTTGGGAACTGGTAGCTCATTTAAGGGAAGACTCCAACAATGTTTCTTGAACAAAAACTAAATCAGCTTTACATACTGATCCTGCAGTGTAATTCCACAGCCTGCCTTGTCTCCTAGGTGTTGCAAATATGTTGACGACCCTGAATGCTGATGACGTGCAGGAGATGTGATCCCCTTCAGCGACAGGAACTCTGGCTTCCATAACTGTATAGAACTCTTCTGTTCCCTCCAAGTCAGACTAGGATCCTGGCAAAATGGGAATAAGGACTTTGGATAAATCACTTATAAAAAGTGGGGATTTTTGTTCTCTGGGCTGTATTTCAGCCCTAAAATTCTACTTCCATGAGAATTATGTATATTCTAAATTGTCCCCAGTATTATACCTTGATTTGGTAGACAGTATAGGAGTCTCTGGATGGTGCAAACAGTTAAGCGCTTGACTACTGACTGAAAGGTTGCCAGTTTGAACCCCCTCAGAGAAGCCTCAGAAGAAAGACCTAGCAATCTGCTTCCAAAAGGTATCAGCCTTGAAAACCCTATGGACGAGTTCAACTTTACACACACAGGTTTGCCATGAGTCACCATCAACTCGATGACAACATTTTTTTTCTTTAATTGACAGTATAGTCAGAAAGTGTTGATTCATGTCTACTTCCGTAGTGATACTGCCTCGGAAACCCAAGGAGGGGTCGCTATGAGTCGGGGCCGACTCGATGGCAAATAACAACAACAACAACATCATGTTCTAGAGCAATTTCACTCTTGAAATCTTGATGATGAATTCTTCCTGTTCTCTCTCCTCACACCAACCTCCATGAATAATCAAACATCAAATGTATTGTCTACGGGCTGCATAACAAATTACTCCTGAAATTTACTGGCTTAAAGAAACAAATATTATCTTACAATTTCTGTCAGGAATTTGGGAGCAGTTTAGCTGGCTTCTGGCTTAGAGTCTCTCATGTGATTGTAGTCAATACGTTGACTGAAGCCACAGTCATCTGAAGGCTTGACATGGCTGTTGGCAGGAGGCCCCACCATGACTCGACTGCTTGATGTGTCTTAATGACATAATACCTGGCTTCCTCCAGAGCAAGTGGTCCTAAAGAAAAAGGAGAAAACCACAATGCCTTTTATAACCCTGACTCAGAAGTCATATAATGTCAATCATTCCATATTCGATTTGTTGGAAGGGAGTCACTGTGTCCAGCCCACACTCAAGGGGAGGGGCATTAGGCTTGACCTTTTGAAGGGAGGAGTGTCAAGATAATTTTGGACATCTTTTAAACCACCAGAGTTCTGTCTCATGTTGTGTACTGGAGAAATTTCACTCCCTATGTTGTTGATGATGTTATTCTTTCTGCTTGAGCTCCTCAACCTCACTCCCCCTGTCTAGTATAATTTATTCCGAGCAAAATGTGAGCTGGAATAAGAAGCCTTGGACGTCACAAGGATTATATTTTGCTGCTTTTGAGTTTTACTTAACTACTTTGGTAGTGCCTAATGCTAACCAGAAGGTTGGCTGTTCAAACCCACCAGCTACTCCATGGAAGGAAGACCTGGCAATCTACTTCCGTAAAGATTTACTGCCTCGGAAAGCCAAAGGGAGTTGCTATGAGTCAAAATCGACTCGATGGCAGTGAGTTTGTTTGTTTGTTTGTTTTTCTGGTTTTACTTAGGCAGTCATTGGCAAATCTACTGGTCTCCCTGTCTTCAACACTTGCGTAGCACATTGCTTGGGCATAGTTTTTGTTGTTGTCGTTATATGCCATCGAGTCAGACCTGACTCATAGCAACCCCTCCTTGGATTTCTGAGGCAGTATCACTACAGAAGTAGATTGCCCAACCTTCCTTCCAAGGAGTGGCTGGTGGGTTTGAACTGCCAGCCTTCTGGTTAGCTGTAAAGTGCCTTAGGCATTATGCTACCAGAGCTCCTGCTTTAGCATAGAGAGAGAGGAAAATAGAGGGTAAAACAAAAGGATTTTTTTCCCTTTAGTTCCCTTAGATAGGTGAACCATTTTATGCACCACTGCATCCCTTGATTGTGCAGAAATATTCAAGATCAGTGTTGCCAGAGGGGCCTTTTCAGGTAGAAGACAGCTTATCTGATCAGCTGGGAGTGTAGCTGGGACCCACGAATTAGATGCCTGCAAGGGACTTCTATCTTAGGTTGAATTGTCCCAGAAGCAGCACCTGAGACAATGATTTGCATACAAGCTGTTTATTTGGAAGGTGCAAGGAAACACCTGAAAGGAGGTGGGAAAGAGAGGCAGGGAAGAGAAGGCAGTCAAAAGGAATGAGTTATCACGGCATCTAAAATTGTGGATGACTGGAATATAATCCCTCTGGGGAAAGTCTGAGAAATGGTGTAGAACTTTATCTCAGAGTTTTCCCAACTAGAAGAACAATAGAGTTGAGTTATTTGTCTATCAACTTCCATCAACAAGTTTAAGAGCTGCTCCTAATTAACTCCCAGCATCTCTTCTTAATCTGTATGTTTAGAACTGGTGTCAAATGTAGGGAGCAAGAAGGTATCTGTGATAGAGATCCAGGCTCAGGGTCTATGGAGCTAGGTTCTGGGCTTGGAGTTTTCTTGGGTTACTTTTTTTTTTTTTTTTGCTTTTTCTTTTGGGTTAATTTTATAAAAGCCTAGGCTTCAAAAGTAGCCAGACATTATTCATATGTATATGTGCATGTGTTTATATATATGTGTGCAGATAGATAAAATTTCTTTCATCTCATTCTCCTGGGGTAGATTCTTTTCCCCAAAAGTCAGCTCTGCCCTCAGAGCAGGGATACAGACAGTTGAAGTGCATGTTTTTGAGCTGGAGTGTGTCTGCCCAACCAGCCTTGGCCTGTCAAGCTGTAAAACATGGAATGGCGGAGGGCAGGATCCCAACATTCTCACAGAGTCTGACTTTACTTCTGTGCTACCAGCCAACAGAAACCAAAAAGAAGAATTTGGGACCATGCCTTTCCAGGGATCCTTCCAAAGGCATCGTGGATCAAGGCATGGAATGAGTTACACTATGGGCCAACTGCGTATGTCTCGGCTCATTCCAACATTGTAATACAAGTAATAGATGGATAAAAATGAGCCCCAGAAATTACTTGGAAAAGAATTCAAGAGCTAAGTGATAAAGGTGAGAAGTAGTTCATTCCTTCTTGACTTGGCAATGGTGAGGAGTTCATGGATTGAATCTATTGTGGCACACACTTCCAGGCCCACCAATACTCCTTGCCCTTGCCCTTCAGTACATGCTGAAGTGAAGGGCACCTGATAGGACCTCAATTTCTTTGCCTACAAGTTTGTTCTTGCTTCTGGAATCGACTTTGCTGCCTGCATAGCAGGCCAGAAGTACTAGAGAATTAATATCCCTAGTGATCAGACCTCAACCAACAACTAATGGGAGTTGTAAAAATACTCCAGCTCCCTTTCCCTTGGGGTGGATAGCTCGAGGCACACGTCTACACTAGCTCTTAGTATATCTCTGTATGAAGAAAAATGTGGCATCAGAATTGGAGGAAGAATCATTAACAACCTGTGATACACTGACGACACAACTTTGCTTGCTGAAAGTGAGGATGACTTGAAATACTTAATGATGAAGATAGAAGAATACAGTCTGCAGTATGGATTACATCTCAATATAAAGAAAACAAAAGTCCTCCCAACTAGACCTATAAGCAGCATACGATAAATGGGGAAAAGTTTGAAATTGTTGAGGACTTCACATTGCTTGGTTCTACAATCGACACGAATGAAAGTAGCAGTCAGGACATCAGACCACATAAAGCACTGGGAAAATCAGCTGCAAAGGACCTCTTTCAAGTGCTGAGGAGCAAAGATGTCTCCTTGAGGGCTAAGGTGCTCCTGACACAGCCATGGTATTTTCAATCACCTCATATGCAAGTGAGAGCTGGACAATGAACAAGGAAGACCAAAGGAGAATTGATGCTTTTGAGCTGTGGTGTTGGCGAAGAATGCTGAAAATACCGTGGACTGCTAAAAGAACTAACAGGTATGTCCTAGAGAAAGTGCAGCCAGAATGCTCCTTGGAGGAGAGAGTGGCCAGACTTCATCTCACCTACTTTGGTCATGTTGTCAGAAGGGACCATTTCCCAGAGAAGAATGTCATGCTTGGTAAGGTGGAGGGTTGATGAAAGAGGGGAAGGCCCTCGATGAGATGGATTGACTCGGTGGCAGTGGCAATGGGCTCAAGTACAGCAAGAATCATGGAACTGGCTCATGACTAGGCAGTGTTTCATTCTGCTGTGCATAGGGTCACTATGAGTTGGAGATGACTCAATGGCACCTAACAACGATGACAACAATGGTACTAAGCCCTAGTTTTCCACAGTGGTAGAAAGTTTGAAAACATGTTCTAATTTACTGTTTGCCTTTGCTTATCTCAGTTTCCTCTTGCCTACCAGTGTTGCCTTTCCTTCCTAAGTAAGCTCTCTGTCTTCATATCCCTGTCTCAGGGACCATTTCTGGGGGACCCCTGATGCAGACAGCTAGACATTCACAAGCATTCTTCCAATGTGTCAAAGGTTGGGTTAAAGGCTATGGCCCATACATTATACATGAGTCATGGTCCATATCTTAGGCTCTTTAAACCTAACTGACAAGACTAATTTATCCAACCAGTGACATGTAAGACTGTATGTGTTAGGAGCCCCAACAGAGACACCCTGTGTGGTATTTAAAGAAAGGGATAGAGGCCAGCAATTCAGTCTAACCAACTGCTCAGTTAGAGCCTCATGGTAGTGAATAGCTTGGTGGCATCATCCAGGGCTTCATCTTTGTACATCTGAAATCTCTCTGGGGGAGGTGCATCCTGAGCTGACACAGCTTGAATAGTGACTCACATGAGCCAAGCTTCAAAGAGACAAGGACGTAAATCAGAACACCAACTTGTGAATTTAGAGTAAGTAAATTTACACCCATGGCCAGGCACACTCAGGAATACTAATATAGGCTCAGCAGTGCTCTTCTTCCCAGTCAGGAAAGCTCCCATGTGGAGCAATCCAAAAGTCATAAGGTTTAGGAAGTAAGGCTATGAACTGCTTCAAACTGGTTCAGTTATGGCCAATGAAGCAAAACTGAGACCGACTAGAATTTGCAAAATGTGGATGTCTGCAGCAATAACTGGAATGAGAAAAATTACAGGTCAAAGTTCTAGAATGGGAAACTTGGAAGAAGTATAGTGAGCTCTTTTAGCAACCTGATTCAAGGGAATGGATTACTGCCAGGACTATGGAGAGTGACACACATTCAAAGAGGCAAGATCAGCCACCATTTTTGAGCAGGGCACCATTGTTTTAGACCCTGCTAATCAAGAGATTTGTTGTTGTTATGTGCCGTTGAGTCAGCCCTGACTCATAGTGACCCCTCCTTGGGTTTCCAAGGCAGTATCACTGAGGAAGTAGGATTGCCCAACCTTCCTTCCGAGGAGTGGCTGATGGGTTTGAACCGCCAGCCTTCTGGTGAGCAGTCAAGTGCCTTAGCCACTATGCCACCAGAGAAGGTTGGGCAATCCTACTTCCATAGTGATACTGCCTCGGAAACCCAAGGAGGGGTCGCTATGAGTCAGGGCTGACTCAACGCACATAACAACAACAACAACAATCAAAAGATTTGGTTGCTATGCAACACACACTACACCTGTTTTCTAAGAGGGAGATAAGTGTTTAACAGGATATCGGCCCATGATTTTCCCCACTCCAGTTACTGTTCCAGGCACCCACATTTTGCAAACTCTGATCTGTCCTGGTTTCCTTTCATAGTCCATGACTGAACCAAGAAGAACTGGTTCAAAGTCCTGTTTGAAAACCATGAAACCACAAATGTCACTCTGACAGGAATATACCACAAATGGGATGGCTTGAACAAACAGGAATTTATTCTCTTATAGTTTTGGAGGCTAGAAGTCCGAGTTCTAAGTGCTAAACTCTAGGGGCTGGGTGAAAACCCCTTGGCCTTGGGCTTCAGCTCTGTCTCTTGCTCCCAGCCCACTGAAACTGGAGACTTTCTTCACTCAGACAGCTGCTGGCTGCTGAGGCTGACAAACCCAAAGTTGACAAGTGAAAAGGCACAGTCTCTGATGTTACCAAACTACACAGCAGGCCATTAATTCAAATCCACTGAAAGTCTCATGATCAGCAGAGCATGGCAGGCTACCAAATGAAGACTCAGCTGCATTCAGGGTTTAAGTGCCAAAGAGCTGGAGACCTTCTTCAAAGTTGCTTCTTATATACCGGAAGCAGACCACATCCCTAAAGCAGCTATTCAGCTTCTCCAGTAGTTACTACTATGAGAAATAACTACATCCAGCTGCCCAGCCACTCAACTAGGCCCAGCAAGTTGACACACAACTTAACTACCACAGTGTGATAAAGATGCATAGAGCTTTTGAGACTGAGAAGAAGGGAACGGAGAACATTTATGTTGGAAAGGTTTGAACTTTCCTTAGAAGGACAAGGCATGTTTCAGAGGGTCGTTCAGTGAGGCTGGAGTACAGGAACAATAAAGAAGTGTACAAAAGTTTTTTGAGGAAGGTGACATGAAAGGACTTCTGAGTAAGAGCATGCCCCCTTCAGCACCACTAACATCACAACCACCACCAGTGTAACACACATGCACACAAAACAAAAACTTTGAACTTAAAGATGATGAGTTTTCCAATCTGCAGACCCAGTTTTTAATCCTCACTCCACCAGAAATTAGCTGTGCATGAATATTAGTTCTGAACCTCATGTGTAAAATGGGTATAATGAGTTATCACTCTCCTAAGAGGATGAGAATGAAGTGAAATCCTGCATATGTACTCAGCATGGGCCTAGGTCACAGTAAGTGTTCAGTAAATTATGGTAAGTTACCATTTTCATTTATTATTGTTGTGCCTGTTTAATTTCCACTTTCTGAACTTTCTACAGCCTAGAGACAGAAGTAGAAAATGCAGGTGTTATCTACATTTGACAATAGCCAAATGTTCAATAGATAGGCCATAGGGGAGCTCAAGATTAAAGAGAATCACAGGTAAGCCAAAAAACCAAACCCACTGCCATCAAGTCGATTCCAACTCGTAGTGGCTCTTATTGGGTTTCCTAGGCTGTAAATCTTTACAGAAGATTGCCTCATCTTACTCCAGATCATATAGGATCAGGAGGAACAGGGGCAAGATAGAGAGCTCTTGGGCAGCATTTCTCAAACTTTACTGTATATACAAATTACAATCTTGTAAAATGCCAGATTCTGATCCAGTGGGACCTGGGATTCTGCATTTCAAACAAGTTCCCAGATGTCAGTGCTTCTGGTCCTCAGCTCACACTTGGACCTGCAGGGATCTAGGACTTGGAGGGCAAAAAATCAAACCCAGAATAAAAGAAGAATTGGAAGTTTGAGTACAAAACCCAAATAGAATAAGGAATAACAATACTTATTCTCCAAATGACATTTTATGTCACCTTCCTAAAGTTGTGCTGTCCATTATGGTAGCCACTGGCCCAATGTGGCTATTGGCAGTTGATCCAGCTATTCCCAATTGACATGTGCTATCCATGTAAAATACATGGCAAACGTTGAAGATTTGGTGCAAAAGAAGTGAATATCTCAATACTTTTTTATATTGATAATATTTTAGATGTTTTTGTTGTTAGCTGCTGTCAAGTTAGCCCTGACTCATGGCTACCCCATGTGATTTAGAATGACATGCCTCCTGGTCCTGCTTCATTCCCATGATCACTTGCAAATTGGACCATTGTGATCCATAGAGTTTTGCTGGCTGATTTTTGGAAATAGATTGCCAGGACATCCTTCCTAGTCTGTTTCAGTCCCGAAGCTCCACTGAAACCTGCTCAGCATCATGGCAAGCCTCCACTGACAGACAGGTCATGGCTGTGCATGAGGTGTATTGGCCTGGATTCAAACCTGGGTCCCCCACCTGGAAGGTGCGAATTCTATCATTGAACCACTGTCCTCTTAACATTTTGGATAAGTGAGTTAAATGCAATAGATTATTTAAATGAATTTCACCTGTTTCTTTTTCCTTTTTATTATTTTTAAATGTGGCTACTATAAAGTTTTTAATTACCTGTGTGGCTTACATTAAATGTGTATTGGACAGTGCTAGTCCAGAGGGAACCCATTTCTCACTCCCTCTCTGAGCTCTTGCCTAAAAGCCCATTCTCAGTGATTCCTGTGGTCCTTGGGGAAAATTCTAGACTGGAGGAGGTTCATTGCTCTGAAGGGAGACAGACATGCCTGCATGTGGGAGCTGTTT
Organism: Orycteropus afer afer; assembly: GCF_000298275.1. Lineage (NCBI taxonomy): Eukaryota > Metazoa > Chordata > Mammalia > Tubulidentata > Orycteropodidae > Orycteropus > Orycteropus afer. Next base: position 6,580,579 of record NW_006921767.1, read on the forward strand.
GGGAGGAACAAGGCAGAAACATGCCAAGTCATTCTCTGCAACAGCAGAGCAATCGCCATGAGGCTGGCTGGGCGGCCTGGATCCCAGAGACACCAGCCTGTCACGCTCCAGTGCCTTCTGTCTGGGCCTCTTCAGTCCTTTCTGCATTCCCCTCCCCAGCCTGGGCGACAGGTAATTAGCAGGGCCAGCTGGCAGCTTCCACTGGGCACTGCCGCCAGAGAGCCGGCAGCCGGCCTACAATTACTATAATCCTGGCATGGCCTTCCAAAGAGAGCTCTATTCAGCTCTGCTGCTGTAAGCTGGCTCCAGGGTGATGGGCCTTGTAACCTCCACATTCTCTGGGTGCCTCTTGGCAATAAAAGGCCCACAGAAGAAAGTCTCCAGTGTGCCTACCTGCCACAGACTTCCCTTGGTAAATAACCGGGCAGTCGTGCGTAAACCATTCCCTGTTGGCAGGGTAGAGATGTGGTATTTGAAAGCCATATATTTTGCAGACAGCTTCTTCTATGTGTTCATAGTATCTTCTCTTTCTGGAGAGCTTCTCCCAGGACCAACAGCTACTCCGTCCAGCTCCCATCATCCAGGAGGCTTGTCTAAGATGGATTCCAGGGACATAAGAAGTGTGTCAGAGTGATTCTTGAAAATTCACTTGAAAACCCATGAATTTTAGTTCCATGTAGCTCGTCTGGTCTTGGAAGGGAAATTAGAAGAAAGGCTATTTATCACATGGGAAATAGAGGCAGAGCCAAGTAGTTGCTACTTCAAGAGATATTGCACCAGAAAGGTAAAGGACCTGTAAAGATCCTCATGTGAACCCTTTAGGCTAAAAAACCTCTCCAGCCTCAGCCTCCTCATATATACAATGTGGGTAATATTGGCAAGTACTTCATAATGTTGTGGTGGGGATTAAATGAGATACTCCGTGTGAAGGGTTTAGTATGGCAGGCACTCAACAAAAATGAGCATTCAAAGATAAAATAGAATAGAAAGGAATGAACTTAAAGAAGCTACAAGTGTGGAATGTGTGTAGACCTAACCCATCAGAAGGTTTCAAATGGGAACACTGAGATTTACAGAGGGAGGGTTCCTTTTTAGAGGCATGGGCTTTCCCTCTGGGTCAGGAGTGATAGAAGTTTCCCTGGAGGCCTGGCCAGTGAGGAGCCCTCTCTACCCTGTCAAAGGGCAGTGCCTAGGTGGGGTAGAGGCTGCCACATCATTTACATGGCCTTATACAAAGCTGGTAGCATAGTGGCTAAGATACTTGACTGCTAACCAGAAGGCTGGTGGTTCAAACCCAGCAGCCACTCCTCGGAAGGAAGATGGGGCAATCTACTTCCATAGTGATACTTCCTCGGAAACCCAAGGAGGGGTCGCTATGAGTCGGGTGTGACTCAACGGCACATAACAACAACAACATACAAAGCAAAAATGCAGGGCCCGTTGTTAAAAAAATCAGAGAAAAAGTTCCTTTAAAGGTACTGAAATGTAAAATTTTTTCCTTTTTTCACCATTTCTCTCCCTCAATGTACCAGACTTGTCATGGTGTTCTTATTTGCTATTTAATGTTGCTCACCTTCAGGAAGGGGTACACACTTGTCTGGCAAGTGCAGATCCTCACAGTGCCTGCATGCCCTGCAAGTTCATGGCCCACTAGCTGCTAGATTCCCCCTCCACCCATCCACTGGACCCATGCACTCTGCCTTGGCCAAGGGTATGGAAATCATTTTCCCTTCTTGCAGGTCTGCAACTCCAACCTACAGTGGCTAGGCAACCCCATGGGATTGCAACCACTTCATTGAGATCCACTCAGTTCCTGGATAGTCGCCCATCAAACACACTGTGATAATGCTTTGGCCCAAGATGTCATGGAGAGCAGGCACCCGACCCTGACTCTGTATGCCAGCACCTAGGCCTCTGTCAGGGTCAGGGGCAGCATAGATTGCTAGGCTGGGAAAGGAAAATCTGGGTGGGCTCTGGGTACCAGCTGGAGTGGTGATGGCTATAGACACTAGGCAGTGGTGGGAATGGGAGATGGGAGCTGAGGACCCACCTGGAGGAAACAGAGTAGCCATAGGAGGCAGGGAAGTACATGAACTTCAAGCCCCTAGCACATGCTATGTTATCCTATCTGGACTTGACATACAAAATGCAAACTCAAGGAAGCAATTATTAAGAATTAAAAGATGGTGACCACAGAGCATTAGACCCCAACTGTGGGACCCTTCTGAGCATGGGGCCCTGTGTGACTGCACTGCTTATACACCTATGAAGCAGCCTCTGGGTAAAGAAGATGTCTGTTTTATAGTAATTAAGTACCAGGTTTCCTATCTCAAGTAGAGCCTGGGATACAGATCTTAGCTCTACTACTCACTAGTTCTATGACTCTGGGCAAATCATTAAACCTCCCTAAGACTCAGTGTCTCCATCTATAAAATGGGATAATACACACTCATTGAATTATTGCAAGGATTAAAAGAGATTATGCAAGAATGCTCTGGTAGTGTAGTATCTAAGGCACTTGACTGCTAACCAGAAGGCTGGCGGTTCAAATCACCAGCCACTCCTCAGCAGGAAGATGGGGCAATCTACTTCCATAGTGATACTGCCTCAGAACCCAAGGAGGGCTCACTATGAGTTGGGTCCTACTTGACGGCACACAACAACAATGCAAGAATGCTTAGTATGGTGCTTGGCACATTTAGAAAGAACTCTAAAGATACTAGCAAAGGGACTTTTTAAAGGAGGCATCCCGTTCCAAATTTATCTCTTGAAGAAGCAAACCTCCACACTTTTCCAAGGCTAAAAAAAAAGAAAAACTAAACTCACTGCCATCAAGTGAATTCAAGTGACCCCCATTGGGTTTCCAAGGCTATAAATCTTTACAGAAGCAGACTGCCTCATCTTTCTTCTCAGGAGCAGCTGGTAGGTTAGAACCACCAACATTTTGTTAGCAGCCAAATGCCTTAACACCCCCTACACCACCAGAGCTCCTTTCCGAGGCTCAGGGATCCTGTGTTTTCTTTCTTCACTGTACCTAATGATTGGTTCAATGAGACAAACAATAAGCCAGCAGTTTTACTAAGATAAGGAAGTGGACAAATTTAGCTATACTCAAATTTGTGTACCTGCAAAAATTGCTTCCCTCATAGATTTTACCTGAGCCAGTCTACTAAGACAGAAAAGCAGGAAATGGGTTCTATTTAGGCTTATCTATTCCCTTTCAAGGGAGCTCTGGTAGCATAGTGGCTAAGGCACTTGACTGCTAACCAGAAGGCTGGCGGTTCAAACCCACCAGCCACTCCTCGGAAGGAAGGTTGGGCAATCCTACTTCCGTAGTGATACTGCCGCGGAAACCCAAGGAGGGGTCGCTATGAGTCAGGGCTGACTCGACGGCACATAACAACAACAACAACAATTCCCTTTCAAAAGCATATTTTACTCTTCCTAAGAAGGCTTATTACTCTAAACTGTGCATGAGAACCTACACACTGTCAGTAACTGCATGACCTCGAGTGAACCATATCTTGTCATTCCTCTCATGTTCTTGTGACAGTCTCTTCACTAGAGGGTAAGCTACACAAGATGGGGTCTGGCTTTGTAGAGCATTGGATCCTCTAGTCCCTAACATGATTCCTGTCTTGTAGGAGACACTCAATAAACATTTATTAATTAATAGTCGTCTAAATACATGAATGGCTGGACAGACAGAAGGAAAAGAGGGTTGTATTTTATGATTCAAGGTCATTCCTAGCTCTGATATTCTATTGTGTTATGTTATTAGCTGCTGTCAATTTCGCCCCAGCTCATGGCAGTGCCATCCACAATGGAACAAAACGCTGCCCAGTCTTGCCCTTTCCCCATGATTGGCTGTGGATCCATAGGATTTTTACTAGCTAATTTTCAGAGGTAGATTGCCAGGCCTTTATTCCTAGTTCACTCAGTCTGGAAGCTCCAAGGAAACCTGTTCAGCATCAAGGCAATATGCAAGCCTCCCCTGACGGGTGGTGGCTGTGCATGAGGTATATTGGTGGGGAATGCTAGTTAATCTGTTTGTTTCTGCTTCTTGCCATGAAAGATGAAGATGGGAGCTTCTATGCCTTCTCTTCACATGAGTTATGCCAGGAGGAAACCAAATCAAAAGTATAGCCTGGGTAGGTGGGATGTTCTGACTTGGTGGGAATACTAGTCTCATCTTGGTCCTAGAGGAGTGTTTCCATCCAGGCCACATGTTCTCTAGTACCCCCTTCTCCATTCCAGGAGACTAGGTATCATAAGGATCCTGAGTAGTCAGATGGGAGATGTGGCAAATTTCTTGGGCACAGAAGAGTGGCAGTCCATCTGTGTGATTGGCTGGCAACATGTTCATGAGTGTTCCCCAGCAGATGGCCATGGAAGGACAACTGGGCACATACTGGGCTTCATGTGGCTCTGTGGCACTGGAATGTGTGGCAGTGCTCCCAGAGAACTGGAGTCTCTCAATCCCACTTAGCTCCTCTCTTCGTGATCCTTTTTTTTCTTCCCTTCCCTAGCGCCAGAGTCTTAATTTATCTGGGACTGGGGAAAAAATGTGTTCTGAATGTATGCATGCAAATATACCTGCCTGACATCTAAACTAGTGATTTTTTTTTTAGTTCAATAGTCAAGAATATTTTGCCCACTCCCCACCCACTTTGTTTTTTAGATTCCGTAGTGACTTTTTTTTCCCCAAAAGTAACAAGTGACTCCATCTAGCCATCTAGAGTAGGAAGAAAGGTCCCTCCGGGCTAGAGATTGTTTCTCAAACTTGAATGGGCCTACTAATCCCCTAGGGATCTTGCTTGACTACAGTTTCTGATTTAATAGATGAAGCAAGGTCTGAAACTACATTGCTACCAGTCTTCCAGGTGGTGCCAATGCTGATAGGGCAAGATGCTCTCTTTGAATAGCAAGGCTGTAAGAAAATACATCAAGTCCTAAGAGAGAAAAGCAGGAAGAAGTAGGTGCATTACCTAATATTTCAAACACCATTGCATCACACACACACTTGAATTCTAGATACAGGTCTAAGGGGGGCAGGAGAAAATGAAAGGCGCAGTCAGCTGGTCTACTCCTCAGCATTTGCTTCAAATTGGGGTTGAAAATCAGATGATGAAGAATTTGTTGTCAGCAAACCATTTTCACAACCTGGGTAGAACTGGGAGTGGAGGAAGGGAGGGAAACTGAGGTACAGTTGTAGCAGTGAAGCATTTTCTCACATCTTCCAGAAATTACCCTTTAGAGGCCGAACAGGAGCTGCCTACATTCCACACACTGGGCTTCCCTTTAGATTGAAAACAAATGCTGGCCCCTGTCCTTGTCCATCTGCCACTGGCTGGAAAGCATCTTGCTTGCTCCTGCTCTCTCTCACAGCTTCCCCAAATGCTACTGGTTAATTAGAGCTGAGACAGGACGATGACTCGGGGCCTGAAGTGGCATTTTTCTCCTTCACCTTGGCAAGGATCCAGGACCGAGGGATCAATTCAGACCACAGAAGAGAGAGCTAAGAGGATACTTGAGCTGCTAGCATTCACAATTCAGAGCATCTAGTGGGCTTGGCCTTTGGGGCCACCAGCGGGACCAATATGTCTTTCATAGCCTTCATGTTGTCCTTTATGTTATAAGGCAGGGAAGAAATGACAGTGCCAAATGGATTAAATACTCAAGAGCCCTTATGGACCACTTCGTCTTCCACTGGGATCTTCAGTTCAAAGGCCCATGAGAGTCCTTGCACATTTCCTTTCAAGTTGAACTCCAGCCAGCCCTCTAAATGCCTCCATGAAAAATTGAGGAGGACTTAGGAGAAGGCTATACCCACTCATCTCATGAATAAGGACCTTGACTCGCCTTCATAGTTGAAGGTCAGAATTGAGGTTTTGCTTGAATTTTCACCTAATCAATCTAAGGTCACATATTGCAAGCCCAAGTGCCTATAGGCCAAGCAGAAATATAAGTGAGAGAAGAGGGTTAGGTATGAGAAAATAGGGAGGGACTGGGTAAAGGGGGCTGCTTCCGTGATTTTGCCATCTGGGTCTATGAGCTGTTTTCCCAGAACCTAGGCTTATAAGGAGATTCTAGTAAACTTTTTAAAATAATAATACAATACCCACTGCCATCAAGTCATTTCCAGCTCATAGAGACCCCGACTGGGTTTCCAAGGCTGTTAATCTTTACAGAAGTATGTTGCCTCATCTTTCTCCCACAGAGCAGCTGGTAGGTTTGAATCACTGACCTTCTGGTTAGCAGCCAAATGCCTTACCCAGGAATACAATAGGACATATAAACTATGAACCACGTCCCAGGCACTGTTCAAATCACTTTACATGTATTACCTAATTTAATACTTACTACAATCTTATAGGAGCTCTGGTAGCATAGTGAGTGCCTAAGGCACTTGACTGCTAACCAGAAGGCTGGCAGTTCAAACCCACCAGCCACTCCTCGGAAGGAAGATGGGGCAATCTACCTCCGTAGTGATACTGCCTCAGAAACCCAAGGAGGGGTCGCTATGAGTCTGACTTCACGGCACATAAAGACAACAACAGGAGGCCAAGCTGGGATTTGAATAGAGGTTCCAAATCCCATGTCATTAATCACTGTGCTCTACTGCTGGCCAGAAAAGAAATTTCTCTATGATCCTACTTGTATTACTTGTACTGGTTTTCTACTGATGTATAACCAACTACCTCAAATGTAATGACTTAAAATGTCAGCCATTTGTCAGTTCGCCATTCTATGGGTTAAAATTCCAGATGAGCTCAACTGGAATCTCTGCTTAGTCTCATAAGGCCAAACTCAAGGTGTCAGCCAGACTGGGCTGTCATCTGGAAGCTCTGGGGAAGAATCCACTTCTCAACAATCTCACCCAGGTTGTTGGCAGAACTCAGTTAATGTGGTTGCTGGACTGATCCTCTCATTTCCTCCAGGGCTGTCAGCTGTGAAGGAGCCCTGGTGGGGCAGCGGTTAAGTGGTTAACTAAAAGGTCAGCAGTTAGAAGCCACCAGCTGATCCTTGACGTGGCAGTCTGCTTCTGTATAGGCCTTGGAAACCCTACAGGGCAGTTCTACTCTCTCCTAAAGGGTCACTATGAGTCAAAATCGACTGGATGGCAGTGAGTTTGGTTTGGGATTAGCTGAAGCTTGAGCTCTCCTTCTGTAAGTTGGTCTCTGGTCACCTTCAAAGGCAGCAATGGCATGCCAAATTCTTCTTTTACTTTTAACTGGTGCTGTCGAGTCAGCCGCGACTCATGGTGAACATGTGTGCTACAGAGTAGAACTGGGTTGCACAGGGCTTTCCTGGCTGTAATCTTTACAGAAGCAGATCACCACAGCATCACTGGGTGGTTTCAAACCACCAACCTCTTGCTTAGCAGTGGAGCACAAATAACTTGCTCTACCCAGGTATCTCTTCTTGTGCTTTTATTCTCTCCGGTTTCTCTTTTGCTGCCAGAAAACTATTTTTTTGCTTTTAAAGCAAAAAAACTTTTTTTTGCTTTTAAAGCAAACACCTGAGTGGGTCAGACCTACCCAGATTATCTCTGTATCTTAAGGCCAACAGATTGGGGACTTTAATTACTCTGCAAAATCCCTTCACAACAGTACCTAGGTTTAGGTATGATTGAATCACAGAGGTCAGGGATCTTGGCGATTCACAGGCTTTGAACCTGTTCATTTAGGATCAATCTCTTGCTGAGAGTGCCTTTCCACCCCAGATATACTGAATCAGAATCTACATTTTAACAAGATCCCCAGTTGATTCTTGTAGTGCACTGGGTGATTCTTACATATAACAATCACCTGGAGATCTTGTTAAAATGTAGATTCTATTTCAGTATATCTGGGGAGGAAAGGCAAATTCTCAGCAGGGGCTGGAAGCCCTGGGGGAGCCATGTTTACAATTCCATAGTACTTAACATAAATAAATAAATAAACTTTTGTTTGCAGCAAATAAAACATGTGTGGGACAGCAGCCAGAAGTTTATAACATTTGGTTCATTCTTTCTTGTATGCCACGAATCTCTACTAAGCACCCTCTGGGTACCAGGCACTGTGCTGGGCACTAGGATACAGCAACAGGAAAGACAGACAAACTCCTTGCCTCCACCTCCCAGGAAACACAGCGCTGTGATGTCCTCGGGTGTCCCCTCAGTGAAATGTCAGTCAATCTCTGGACTCCACTCCTGTGACTCTGGTTAGTATTTATTTGTCTTTAGTTACATGCCCCACAAACCCTGTTGGTTTTTTCCCTCACTCTGAATATTCATGACCGTGAATTGCTCAGATTCCCTAATCAGTCTCCCATGCGAGCTACATTCAAACAGGAACCACATCTAATACCTCCATTTTGATGTCTTGGCCAAAGCAAATAGAATTAGGAGTGAACAGGGGCCTGCTAAATTCACGGTCCGGTGAGACCACTGTGTAGACAGGGCGAGCGGGGTAACCAGGAGCAGGCAACCAGAAACTGGCTCAAGCTGGGAACACAGGGAAAGCCTGGATAATTGCCCCACTGACAATTTTTGTGAGCCCTATGGTTTGAGATGATAAGCCCCCTCCTCTCACTCACTATAGCCACCTAAAAGAAATGTATTTCCTTCTGCATTTGGGGCTTAAAATTCTGAGAGCTTGAGATGTTAACTTGCTGCTAGAATGTAATTATGCACAGCCAAGTGGTTTGATCCAATATGCACAGCCTTATGGTTTCATATTCTCATTAGTTCAATTCCATTAGTATTTACCAAGCCCTTGCCTTAGATGCTTTAGGAATTTAAGTAGTTTCCTCAGCCTCACCCCTCCTACCCTTCCTGACAAACATTCCACCTTCACTTAGCAAAATATATAGCCCAGAAATGAATCTGTATATTTTAAAAATTTATCTGTGTAAGCCCCCCAAAGTATGACATGCAGGAAGAAACAAAATATTGCAGGTGGTCTAAGCAATTTCCCCCTTGGTTGAAGTTAATATCCCTTTCCTTCATGCTTCTCAACACTGATGCCTGAATGTTGGGATTAAGACCCTAAGGTGCAACTGTGCTTGATTTGAGAATTGCCCCCTTTTTCTTGATTCTGTGGAAAAATATTGCCAGATTCCCTGAAGGAAATTCCCTTGGAGCTTCAACATGATAGGCAGCCTGGGATTTATCTGCATAAAGATTTGATAGACTGATTGGAAGAGTCCTTGATGAAAGCTGTGTGGGGCCCATAGGACGACCAACGTAAGAAGGGAAAGATTAGGGGGTTAAATCCCAGCCCTCAATCCAGGTCTCAGTTTTCTATGACTACTGTAACAAGATACTACAAAGTGTGTCAGTTCAGAAGAATGGGAGTCCAAGATCAGGGTCTGGGCTGTATTGATTCCTTCTGTGGTTTTTGAGAAAGGGCCTGTTCCATGCTTCTCTGCCAGCTCCTAGTATCTGCTGGCAATCCTTGGTGTTCCTTTGCTGCTAATATCTTCACATGGTGTCTTGCCTCTGTGTGACTCTGTCTTCACATCTTTTCTCCACTTTTATAAGACGCCACTCAGAAGGGACTAGGAGCCACCCTCTTCAGGTATGATTAAAATGATAAAAGAAGAACCCTATTTCCAAACAGGGTCATGTTCACAGGTACAGGGGTTAGGCTTTCAACCTATCTTTTTCGGGGGCACAACTCAATCCGTAACAGCCCTCAAGACAGGGCTGTGGACATTAATAATAATAGAAGCTGACTCAGGGCCTGTGCTGTGCTCAGTGTGTTCCTATATACTCACATTTAATCCTCACAATCAACCCAAGATGTAGGTCCTAATATTACCTGGACATTAAAGGCAGAGAAACAAGACTCCAAGAAGTTATGCACCACCCAATGTATTCCAAGGATTCCTGGGGATGCAATGGTTAAGTGCTTGGCTGCTAACTGAAAGGTTGATAGTTCAAACCCACCCACGGGCTCTATGCGAGAAAGACCTGGCACTCTGCTATTGTGAAAGTTATAGCCTAGAAAACCCTATGGAGTAGTTCTAGTCTGTCACATGAGATTGCTATGATTTGAAAGTTGACTCCATGGCACCCAACAGCAACAGCAACAGTGTAATGCAGGCAGAAACCTGTAGCACTGAGATGGAGAGATTCAAGGCACTCCCCTGGGAACTTTGGTTTAAATCTGTTGGGAGAGATCTCTGGGTGACTAGTGGAACAACATTCATCTCCTTTCCCAGCCCAGCCCAGAAGTTCAATGAGAGAGAGGAGATCTGCAATACTGAAAAAATAAGTCTTCTTTTTTTAAAAAAATTAAGTAAATTTCAATATTAGCATTGAGGGGTTGTCTGGGAACAGACAGACAAATGAGTTTGGGCCCACTCCTGGGAGAGAGTGCTCATGGTTTCAGTTTGTTTTAATTTTCTCTCCTGATGAAAAATTTGCCATGGTTAGAGAGGCACTGAATAAACAGAACTGTGACTGATGTTTTCCAATTTTCTTAGCGGATTCCACATATTTTTTAGAGTTCCATCAATATTTCAACAGTTTCAACATGGTACCCCTCAGGGAAGTAGGGCCAGGATCCCAGGCCTTAACATCTCCCCTTCCCCCCACGCCACCAATGTGGAGCTTGCATCTAGGGACCCTGAGACTGCAGTAATTTTGTTGAGAAGGGTGGCAGATGGTATTGGGGCCCTTCCATATGCCCTCAGCACTCATCTCAACTCGCAGTAGGAAGCTTACTGCACACTGCTGGCACTCTGCATACAAGCATTTTTCTTACGGACCAACATCACCGTCTCGTTCTCTCAGGATTACTCTGAGGCATGATCTTCAATGTCTTCCTGAGGTCTCTAGAAAGAATGAGCTCCAATTGCTCCCAAAAGGAACTTGCTTGATATTGTACCTTATTAGCTTCCTTCGTTTTTCTGTCTCATTTCCCTGCTCCTTCACTTTTGTTTCCTCCCAAATAAATTACTTGCACTCAAATCCTCATTTCAGGGTCTGCTTTTGGGGAAGTCCAGTCTAAGACAGGTTAAGGTATTCTGAGGCAGAGAGGGCTTCTAGGGAAATCCACATTAAAAAATAAGGATTGAAAACCTAATGAAGAGTCACATCAATAACATTAGAGAGGGAAGGCTCAGAAAAGACCCACTTAGAAGCACCAAAGTGAAGCAGCCTTGTTTAGAGGACCAGGTGTTTGCAAAAATTAATATATCTCTGTTCCCTTATTGTGATAGGACAGTCTGGCTTTGTCCAACTCAGACATTTCTTGCTGGTGGGCAATTCTGCTGAGGAGAGGGGACAGGCTGGGATTGGGATATCCTGGCCATCCTTGGGTCAGAGCAGGTATGTGTGTATGTGCAAGGGTGGAAAGCTGACAAAGATCATAAGAGTAACTCTAAGGACCAGGTTAAGCCCGTCTCACCTGGGCACAAATGGAGTAACATGGGCAATTAGTCCATCCTGGCAGCAAAGACAGCCATGAGGTTAGAGAAGAGTTACTAACTCTTTTACTTGATCATGCATAGCATAGCATCTGCAAAGCCCCAGAACTGACTCTGTATTACTTTTCCCTCTAAGCTAGAATATTCCAGAACCATTGCCATTAGCTGAGGCTTATCCCTTGACATTCCACAGATTCAGGCTCTCCATTATTTCAACCTAATTCCTTCCCCCACCCTTTCCTTTCTGCTCTTCTAGTTAAAGATGAATCTGGGACAGTAAGTCCCTCAATACCTGAAATATTGACCACTAATATCAGTGGAGGCTCACAAAATGCCAGGCACTGTGCAAAGTGCTTTAAATGCAGTAGCAAGTTAAATTCTTCTAAAAATCCTGTTTAGTACCACTTCACGGATGAAAAAACTGAAGCACAGGAAGGTCAAGTAATAGGTCCAATGTCACACAGCTGGTATAGCCCATCTGGATTTGTCTTCAAAGTTGTTTGCCTCTGAAACTAGACTCTTGACCACTCTGCTATGTTGCTTCTCAGATGTTTTGTTCTGGTTACCTGGTGCCTCTCTGACAGGAATATACCACAAATGGGATGGCTTGAACAAACAGGAATTTATTCTCTCACAGTTTGGAGGCTTGTGGTAGTCATGTTTGTGTGTCAACTTGGCTGGGCCTGGTTGAATGGCTGGGCAGCTGGTGGTAGTTATTACCCATGATGAGACTGGCAATCAATTCCATGGTGGGATCTACCACAAGCAGCTGGGTAGCTGCCTTTGGGATGTGGTCTGCTTCCTGTATTTAAGGAGAAGGCTTGGGAATCGTCTCTAGCCTATGGCATGTTTGGACCCTGCATGTAACCATGTCATTGCTCAGCAGCCTGCTATGCTCTGCCAACCTTGGGACTTACAATGGACTTAAGTTAATGGCCTGCCGTATGGTTTGGTAACATTGGGACTGTGCCTTTTACTTGTCAACCTTGGGGCTTCTCAGCCTCAGCAGCCAGCAGCTGTCTGAGTGAAGAAACGCCTCTAGCTCCAATGGGCTGGGAGCAGGAGGCAGAGCTGGACTCCAAGGTTGAGGGGCTTTGACCCAGCTCCTAGAGCCTGACACTTTGAACTTGGACTTAAAGCCTCCAAATTGTAAGAATAAACTCCTGTTTATTAAGGCCATTTGTGGTATATTTCTTGTCAGAGTGGTACTAGGTAACTGGAACAAGGCTTTAAGTCAGAATTCAAAGTGCCAGGCTCTTGGGGCTAGGTGAAAGCCCCTTAACCTCAAGCTTCAGCTCTGCCTCCTGCTCCCAGCCCACTGAAGCTGGAGGCTTTTCTTCACTCATCTGCTGGCTGCTGAGGCTGAGAAGCCCCAAGGTTGACAAGTAAAAAGGCACAGTCCCGATGTTACCAAACTACATGGCAGGCCATCAACTTAAGTCTGTTGTAAGGTCAACAGAGCATGACAGGCTGCTGAACAACAACTCAGCTACATGCAGGGTTCAAGTATGTCATAAGCTAGAGACCGTTCCCAAAGCTGCTGCTTATATATGGGAAGCAACCACAACCCTAAAGCAGCTACTCAGCTGTTTGTGATAGGTCCCACCATGGAACTTATTGCCAGTCTCATCATGGGGAAGAACTACTATCAGCTGCCCAGCCATTCAACCAGGCCCAGCCAAGTTGGCACACAAACCATCACAGGTTTGTTTGATTATACCTACAAATATCTGAGGCAGATAATAATTATCACTGGACCTTGGAATTTTAGGCATTTGGCTGCAAATGGAAAGGTTAGAGATTCAAGTCCACCCAGAGGCACCTTGGAAGAAAGACCTTGTGATCTACTTCTGAAAAATCAGCCTTTGAAAACCCTACGGAGCACAGTTGTACTCTGACACAGATGGAGTCATCATGAGTTGGAGTCAACTCAGCATTTACTGGTTAACTGTTTACAAAGCCCTTTCATCTATATTATATAACTGTCACCATAACTCTGTGAGTGGCACAGAGCAAGAATTATTGTGATGTAGTGTCAGAAGAGTGAAAAAAATCAGTCATAGAAGAAATACAACTGCAATGCTCCTTAGAAACAAGGATGGCAAAACTTCATCTTCCTTACTTTAGGCATGTCATCAGGGAAAACCAATCACTAGAGAAGGACATCATGTTTAATAAAGTGAAAAGTCAGTGAAAGTGAGGAAAATTCTCAGTGAGATGGATTGACACAATTGCTGTAACAATGGGCTCAGAGTTTCAAAGATCATGGACATGTTGCGGGACTAGGCAATGTTTTGATCTGTTGTACGTAAGGTCGTCACAAATCAGAGGTGATTCGAACATCAACTAACAACAACAGTGCTTAGGACAGTACATCAATGGTAGCCACTAGTTATAATAGCATCTTTCTCCTTTCACAAATGAGGAAACTGAGTCTTAGTTTATGCAACTTGCCAGAGATATCTCACCAGTAATTGAAGAACCAGCCACAACCTGTGAACATGCATGCAGCTCCCCCTCTTGCTCTTTCTACATACAGTGCCCAACATTGCTCATTCCACCAGCGTTCCCTGGACCTGCTCTCTTCTTCACAGCCTGCTGGCTGAATTCTCTGGAATGCACAGGGCTTTCAAAGAAGTGTTTATTCCCTATGTTGAGCACAGCATAGAAATCAGGAACAGGATGTCAGAAAATACAAAGGGCTCAGGTTGCAATGTTGCTGGAATGCAAAACCAGGAAACTTTCCATCTTTCTCTTGAGAGGTTATAATATGATGTCTGGAAATTAACGTGGACTTTTCTGGGGCATGGGAAAGAGAGGAGAGAAGCATAGAGGTGGCTCAACAGGACCTGCTTTGGTTGGAGAGCCAGCAAGCAACACACTGAATGACGAATGGCTGGATGTGGGTCATCTCTGTCGTATTGGATCACAAAATCTGGGGCTTGGGGGAGAAGAAAGGAGGTTCAGTGGTTTGACAGTCCTCACATTTCCCACATTTACAATGAAAGGGCTCAGTTATAGTGGGGCAGTAGCTATACCGTGGATTTCTGCAAAGATTTACAGCCTTGGAAACCCTATAGGGCTGTTCTACTCAGTCCTATATGATCACTGTAAGTTGGAATCTACCCATTAGCAGAAGGTTTGGTTTTTCTTGTCTAGTGGTTATCGCCAGGGGACAATTTTGTCCCCAGGGTACATTTGTCATTGGGGACATTTTTGGTTGTCACAAGTAGAGAAGGCTGCCACTGGCATCTAGTGGGTAGTGAACAGGGATGCTGCTAAATATCCTATAATGCAAACACAAAATTATCTGACCAAAAAGTCAATGGTGCCAAGGTTGAGGCACCCTACACTAAGAATCTAGAACATTCCTACTGACTTAACCCTATCAGCAGAGAACAATGGAAAGAGAAAACACGCTTTAAGTGTTTTGAGGATAGAAGAGGAAAATTTCTTTGAAGGATTTATCTAAAAATTTTAAAACATCTTTAAAATATTATATTATACCCCAATGCAAAAATTCATTCATTCTTTTAATTAACATGTACCGAACACATACGAGGTACCATGCCCTAACTGGGTGGTGGTTTTGTGTTTCTGTAACTGGATTCTTGTTATACTATGTGACTTCAGCACTGTGCTTTTTTTTTTTTTTTTTTTTTTTGCACTGTTTCCTCTCTCCAGCTACCCCTGGTAACCAACAAAGAAAGTTTCCTTCCATATATAAACCTTTCGTTGACTTTTAAAATAATGAACTAATATAACATTTGTCCTTTTGTGATTGATTTATTTTACTCAGCATGATGACTTCCAAGTTCGTCCACGTTATGTGGTGTTTTGCAGATTCTACATTATTCTTTAGGCTGGCATAGTATTCCATTCTGTGTGTATGTCATAGTTTGGTTATCCATTCTTCTGTTCATGGACACCTAGGTTGTTTTCATCTTTTTTCTATTGTAAACAGTGCTGAAATGAACATGGGTGTGCATATATCTGTTCTTGTCCTCGCTCTCACTTCTTTAGGGTATATACCTAGTTATGGAATTGCTAGATTAAAGAATCTCCTTACTGCTTTCTACAGTGGTTGTATCATTTTACAGTCCCACCAGCAGTACATGGGAGTCCAATCTCTTCACATCCTCACCAGCATTTGTTATTTTCTGTCTTGTTAAACTTTGCTATTAATGCTGGGGCAAGATGGTATTTCATTGTTGTTTTCAATTTCATCTCTCTAATGGCTAATAATCGCAAATATTTCTTCATGTGTTTGCTGGCCCCCTGAATATCCTCTTTGGTAAAGTGTCTATTCATGTCTTCTGCCCATTTTTGAATTTTTTGTTGTTGAGGTGTTGGAGTTTTATATAAATGTTAGAGATAAGTCCTTTGTTAGGTATGTCATTGCCTAATACTTTTTCCCAATCTGTAGGTTCTCTTTTAACACCTTTGGAGAAGTCTTTGGAAGCACATACAAATTTAAATTTTAGAAGGTCCTATTCATCTAGTTTATCTTCTGCTATTTGTGCACTTTGGGTTATGCTTGATAGTCTATTTATGCCATGAATTAGGACCCTAAATTTACTGCTAGTTTTTCCTTGAGAAGCTTTATAGGTTTGGGGTTCACATTTAACTCTTTGATCCATCTGGAGTTAGTTTTTGTGTATGGTGTCAGGTACAGATCTTGTTTCATTTTTCTGCAAATGGATATCCAGCTTTGCCAGCACCATTTGTTAAAGAGACCATCTCTTCCCCATGTAATGGATTTCAGGCCTTTGTCAAATTAGCTGACCATAAGTTGATGGTTCTATGTCTGGGTTCTCAATTCTGTTCCACTGTCTATGTGTCTGTTCTTGTACCAATAACCGGCTGTTTTGACTACTGTGGCTGTATAGTAGCTTTTGAGACCTGGGAGTGTGAGACCTCTTACTTTGCTCTTCTTCTTCAGTAGTGCTCTGCTTATCTGAGGTCTCTTTCCTTTCCATATAAAATTAGTGATTGGTTTTTCCATACCCTTAAAAATTGTTGATGGAATCTGGATTGGATTGCATTGAATGTATAGATAGCTTTGAGTAGTATTGACATTTTCAAAATGTTCAATCTTCTTATCTGCGAGCATGGAATGCTCTTGCATTTATGTAGATCTCTTATGGTTTCTTGGAGTAGTGTTTTGTACTATTCTTTGTACTGGTCTTTTGTGTCCCTAATGAGATTTATTCCCAAGTATTTTATTTTTTTGGTAGCTATTATAAATGGTATTGATTTCCTTATTTCTTTTTCAGCAATCTCTTTGCTGGTGTAGAGGAATTTAACTGATTTTTGTATGTTGATTTGTATCTCACCACTATGCTGAAT
>NW_006921767.1:6597655-6598186 GCF_000298275.1 Orycteropus afer afer
CCTTCCGAGGAGTGGCTGGTGGGTTTGAACCGCCAGCTTTCTGGTGAGCAGTCAAGTGCCTTAGGCACTATGCTACCAGAGAATAGTTTAACTTCTTCCTTACCAAAATTTGGATGCCTTTGATTTCCCTTTCTTGCCTTATTACCCTGGCTAGGACTTCCAATACAATGTTGAATAGAAGTGGTGACGGAAGGCATCCTTGTCTGGTTCCCGTTCACAAAGAGAATGGTTTCAGTCCTTCTCCATTGAAAATAATGTGAGCTCTTGGTTTTGTATATATTCCCTTTATTATGTTGAGGAATTTACCTTCTATTCCTATTTTTCTGAGAGTTTTATCAGGAATGGGTGTTGGATTTTATCAAATGCCTTTTCTGTATTTATTGATATAATCATGTTGTGCTTTTCCTTTGTTTTATTTATGTGATGGATGACGTTGATTGCTTTTCTGAAGTTGAACCATCTTTGCATATCTGGTATGAACCCCACTTTGTTATTTATTTATTTATTTATTTATTTTTGGATATGTTGTTG
>NW_006921767.1:6598905-6610748 GCF_000298275.1 Orycteropus afer afer
TAACATATCATCAGACCCGACTCATAGCGACCCCTCCTAGGGTTTCTGAGGCAGAATCACTACAGAAGTAGATTGCCCCATCTTCCTTCCAAGGAGTGACTGGTGGGTTTGAACCGCCAGCCTTCTGGTTAGCAGTCAAGTGCCTTAGGCACTATGCTGCCAGAGCTCCCTCCATTTCTTCTAGATTTTCATATTTGTTGGAGTACAGTTCTTCATAGTAACCTGATATTATCCTTTTTATTTCAGTTGGCTCTGTTGTGACATCGCTCCACTTGTTTCTTATTCATGTTATTTGTATTCCCTCCCTCTTTTCCTTTGTTAAATTTGCCAGTGGTTTGTCAGTTTTATTAATCTTTTCAATGGACCAACTTCTAGTCTTGTTGATTTTTTCTATTGTCTTTCTATTTTCTTTTTCATTTATTTCTGCTCAAATCTTTATTTTTTCTTTTCTTCTGGTGACTGTAGGTACTTCTTTGGTGTTCTTTTTAATAATTTTTGGAGATTTTGGGTTAAGCTGTTGATTTTGGCTCTTTCTTCTTTTATGATGTGTGCATGAATTGCTCTAAATTGGCCTCTGATCACTGCTTTTGTTATGTCCCAAAGATTTTGTTTTCATTTTTGTTTGATTCAAGGAATTTGTTTATTTCATTTTTTATTTCTTCTCTTACCCAGTCTTTCTTAAGGAGGGTGTTGTTCAGTTTCCATGTGTTTGCCCTTTTTCCTTTGATCTTCCTATTGTTGATTTCTAATTTTATAGCATTGTGACCTGAGAAGATGTTTTGCAGTATTTCAGTGTTTTTAAATTTATTAAGGCTTGCCTTGTGGCTTAACATATTGTCTATACTGGAGAATGTTCCATGTGCACTGGAAAAGAATGTATATTGTGCTGTTGTTGGGTGAAGTTCTCTGTAGATGTCTATAAGGTCAAGTTGGTTGATTGCATTGTTTAGTTCTTCTGTGTCTTTATTGAGTTTCTTTCCAGCTGTTCTATCTTTCATTGAAAGTGGTGTGCTAAAGTCTCCTGATGTGACTGTGAAGTCATCTATTTGTTTTTGCAATTCCATTAAGGTCTGATTTATGTGTTTTGGGGCTCTTTCATTGGGTCCACAGATATTTATTATGGTTATATCCTCTTGTTCAGTCGATCCTTTGATTATTATATATTATCCTTCCTTGTCTCTTTTGGTGGTTTTTATCTTAAAATCGATTTTATCAGAAATTAATGTTGCCACTCCAACTCTTTTTTTGGTTGCCATTTGCTTGATATATCGTTTTCCAAAGTTTGATCTTCAGTCTATTTATGTCTTTCTGTCTAAGGTGTGTCTCTTGTAGACAGCATATTGATGAGTTATGTTTTCTTATCCAGTCTGCAACTCTTCATCTTTTGAGTGGTGCATTTAATCATTGACATTCAGTGTAATTATTGATATGCATGAATTTGTTGCTGTCATTTTGTTATGTGTTTTGTCATGGTGTTCCTGATTTCTTGGTTCCTTATAATTTTCTGTGCTGAGCTCATTTTATTTATGAGCTATAATATCACTTCCTTTGTTGCTATTGTTTTAGTATTTGCTAAATATTTGTGATTGTCCTTATTTATTTTGAGGTGAAGGTTTATCATTTTTCTTTGAGGTTACCCTGTGATTTATAATTTTCTTCCTTAGTTTAGAACAGTCCATTCTATCTTGCAATTGTCTTGACTTCCTCACCATTTATAAGTTCTGTAACTACAGTTTTTTTTCCCTGTTTTTGGTTTATAGTTGTCCTGATTTGCTCTCTGGTCCTCATTGATGTCTCTGGTTCCCTGTTTACAATCTCATAGGCTTATTTACTTTGATACATCTATAACTGGGTTAGTTTCTGGGTTATGTCATTATGTGTGTTAATAGTCAGTTGTTGTTAGCTATTGTTGGTTCTTTGTCCAAAGAACTCCCTTTAGCATCTCTTGTAAGGTTGGCCTGGTTTTAACAAATATATTTAATTTCTGCTTATCTGGAAGTGTCCTAATTTCACCATCATATTTAAGGGACAGTTGTGCTGGGGAAATAATTCTTGGTTGGCAATTATTTTCTTTCAGAGTTTTATATATAACATCCTATTGTCTTCTCACCTGCATGATTTCTGCACAGAAATCTGAGCTTAGTCTTATTGGTTGCCCTTTGTAGGTAACTTTTCGTTTTTCCTTTGCCATTTTCAGGATTCTTTCTTTGTGCTTGGTTTTGGTGAGTTTGATGATATGTCTTGGTGATTTTCTTTTGGGGTCTATCCTGTTTGGGGTTCATTGGACTTCCTGAATGAATATGTTCTTATCTTTCATCGTATCAGGGAAATTCTCTTCCAACAAACCTTGGACAATTTTCTCTGTGGTTTTGCTTGTCTCTTCCTGTTCTGGAATTCCTATTACATGTAGGTTATTCCTTTTGATGGTATCTCACATGAACCTTAGGCTTCCTTCACTTTGTTTTGATCTTTTTTCTGATTGATCCCTTTCCAAAGAAGTATTGAGGTATTTGCCTTCAATCTCACTAATTCTGTCTTTCAGTGATTCATTTCTGCTCCTTGGCCTGTTCAATGTGTTACCTGTTTCTGAGAATTTAGTATTAATCTTCTGAATTTCTATCTGTAGATTTTGTATTACTTTTAATTTTTCATTTATTTTGTCATTTTGTTCTTGCATTGTCTTGTGAAATTGTTCTAGGGTTTTCTCTTTGTTTTCCTCCATTTTGTCAGTGTTTTCCTTGATCTGTCTCTTAATCCATTGAGGGTACCTAAATATAATTCTTTATAATTCCTTATCAGGGAGTGCCAATGTTGCTTCTCCCTCAGGGATGTGTTCTGGGTCTCTATCCTGGTCCCTTGTTTCTACTGCTTTATCTTGCTTCTTTGTGTGGACTGTGATGGTCTGTTGTCTCCAAGACATTATGACATTTTTGTGTTTATATTTAATTGGTGATTGTATGTTGGAGTGATTCTCCCAAGATTTTGGTTTTCTTTGGTTTGTTTGGATGTATCATAGTAAGAAGGGTACTGTGCTCCTCTATTTGCTAATTGGCAGCACTTATGCACTCACCACCTGTCTCCTTTCCAGTCACCAGCCTCCTGTATGTCCCTGCTGTCTTTGGCAAGCAGAGCCTATTATTAGATTTCTGGAATCTGAATAAGAATGTTGTCACTTTAAATATCCAAAATGGCTGATAGTTGTAAACATTCAAAATGGCTGCACCCCAAACACACATCCTGGACAACCAAAAGTCCACAGCTCAGTTTGTCTCCTTCTTTGCTGTTTCCCTTTTCACTCATCAGCTACCATGCAGTAGTCCATGCAGCCCTTGGTGAGCAGGACCAATTTTTAGGTTAATTCTCAGATCTTAACACCACTTGGAAATATTCAGGCTGTCCGTGCCATCAGGACCCCTGGCAGCCTTCCGTTCTGTTTGTCTCCTTACTCACTGTTTTCATTCAGGTTCTTCTACTAGTTGGCTTTTAATCCACTTCTGTATCCTTCCTTTCAAATCTCAGGGCTCCAGGATTATCTTCTATATCTGTGTCAATTGCTTTCTCTTTTCTTTGTTGAAGAGGGTCTGTGTAGCTTGTCTGCCTCTTCTACCATCTTATTGGAAGTCTCATGATCCTTGTTATTCTGGTCTTGGCTTCAACATCACCTCCACAGGGAAACTGTCTTGTGAACATATCATCTAAAGCAGCTAACACCTACCTGTTATTCTCAACCCCTGGAGTGTTTCTCGTTTAGCATTTAACATAATTCATGATTATTTTAATTTTTTGTCCCCCTGGTTTGTAGTTTCCATAATGATAGGGACCATGCTTGTGTAGCTGTAGTCTCAGTGTCTAGCTCTGGGCTAAGTGTTTTAAATGCATAATCTTATTGGCCCCCTATTACAGGTGAGAAAAGTAAGGTACAGTTTATTCATTCATTAGGTAATTTAATGAATAAAATTGTTACCACCCCAGGAAGATGTGCTCTGTTTATACTATAGTTCAGAGTATACTTGCTAATCTTGTACCCTTGGGGGCCATGAGTCCATTTTAGAGGTTTAGGGAAATGAGTACTTAGCATTTGGCACAGGTCTGCAACTGTCTTATGAGCTATTAGTTTGATCTCAGGAAATCACTCTGGGCTTCAGGGAGCTTGTTGGTAAAAAAACAAAAACAAAACAAAACAAAAAAATAGTTATACCAGATCTTTTCTCAAACTATGTCCCTCAGAATATTGATTCCAGAAAATGTTACTAGATTTTCATCCCCCAAAATGGAGGAATCATGGTCAAGTACACGTGGGAAGTGTATTTTTAAAAGAAAGATTTTTAAAATGCAAGACTTCTCAGAGTCTTTAACACACTACTGTACAAGGTGAGTACCCACAAGGAATATCAGTTTCTGAGAAATACATCGCAGGTCATGAATTCCTCAACATATATCTTGGGCAGTGTTGAAAGGCACACTAGCTAGGATTCTGCTCCTTTAGTCTTACTTTCAAAATCTCTCACACACATACACAGTGAATATGCTCAGCTGCTAAAAGGTTGGCAGTTCAGGTTCACCCAGTGGCACCTCAGAAGAAAGGCCTAGAGATCTACTTCCAAATGACCAGCCATCGAAAACTCTACAGGGCACTGCTGTACTCTGATACACATGAGATTGCATGAGTCGGCATTGATTCAATGGCAACTGGTTGGTTGGTTGTTATTATTCTCAGTAATGGGTCCAGAGCCTGCTGCTGCTCTGTAGTATCTATAGTTTCCTTTCCTGTCATGGCACATTGCTAGACTGTATTTTTCACCCATCTCTTGTCTAGGTGTGGAGCATTCACCCAGTCATGGCCAGCAGCCTAACACCTCTTCTCTATGCTCTCTTCCCTCATCTTCCAGCCAGATTCAGGGATTTAGTGAGGAATTTCAAAGCCCTAAGAAACAGTAG
The DNA here is from genome assembly GCF_000298275.1 of Orycteropus afer afer. Taxonomy (NCBI): domain Eukaryota; kingdom Metazoa; phylum Chordata; class Mammalia; order Tubulidentata; family Orycteropodidae; genus Orycteropus; species Orycteropus afer. The sequence goes on from NW_006921767.1 coordinate 6,603,844, forward strand.
AGCCATGAGATGTAAAGAATCCCAGTCTCTAAAGGTTGCCTTGGCCTCATTGGACCCACTGAGTGAGAAGTAAGCCTTGCATTGTGTTAAGCTGCTGAGATTCTGGCTCATTTATTACAGCACATAGCCTAGGCTGACTAACAGTGGTTAGTCAGGGAAAACAGATTCCCACTCCACTCATACCACTCTCCTGTTAAACATGAATATAAGGATGAACAGATTATCTCTCCTTTTCCACACCTCATGCCTCCAACCACAAGGCCACTGCTGACATAAGCAGGTACCATTTCTTTCCTGGTGTCAGTAACCAGAGGCAAGAGAAGACACTTGAGGAGGCTATAACAATGCCCCTGAGCCTTTCATAATGACGACTGATGTTCACAGGGCCACCCTCCTCCTACCTTTCTTCCTTTAATTTCAATAACAGAAACAGAAGAAAAAAAAAATCTCAGAAATCTGAAGGCTGTTATCAAGCACAGCCCCAAGCTTCTGTTTGCTGCTGTCAGAGTCTGCAGGACAGAATCCCTCCTGACACCTGTCAAGACACTAGCACTTCCCACTTGCCTGTAATTAAGATGGGTCTTTCCAGCCAGACCTCCACACTGGGCTGGGACCATGGCACTGGGATGGTGTAGTGCTCCAGGCTGCTGTGGGCTTCTGGGACCACGAGGCATCCCTGCTAGGCATGGGCAAGCTTCACATCTGGTCACAGGGGGAAGCAGAGTCCTTGCTCCCTTTTCCAACAGCCTACGTGTCTGAGATTTGGCACCAGGGACCCTTGGGAGGGAGAAGGCAGAACAGGACAGGCAGGGTTCAGCTTCATCTGTCTCTGGCTTCCATTTGGCATCTTGGCTGCACTGCTAGGAGTCCTCTGTAGTTCTCTACCTCACTCAGCAGCTGCTAAACAGGAGATGAAAATCCTCCTCTCTTCGGTGAACAGGTCTAGGGAGCCATCTTCCCCAGGAATCCATGGAGGGGGAAGGAGTCTAGGGTGGTGATGACAGAGAGACAAAAGCCCACTCAAACCCAATGGGAGCTGGCAGGCATCTGCATCCCCAGAGTCTGTATTTCTTCCCCACTCAGCATGGCTGCCCAGGCTGTGATATTAGCCCAGATAAAGTCAATAGGAAAATTATAATCCAGCAAGTCGGGGTCATTTTTGTCCATTCTCTTAAAGGTTAATCTGCTTTTCTCCTTATTAATGAAGGGCCTCAGAAAATCATCCGGGCCTCTCCTGTATTTTGGTAGATTTGGGTTTATAGGCTATTTTATTTCCATGGTAACAGCTTCCAGTGTTACAGGAAGATAATTTTCCAGACAAAAGATTTGTGGGTTTTATTATTCTACAGGGATCTGACGGCAAAAGCGGGAAAGTGGGTTCAAGGGCTGCGCAGGATTGTTCGACCCATCCTGGGCCACCTGTTTGCCTCCCAGCTTCTGGGTCTCTGGGTTTGTTAGGGGTGCTCTGTAGGAAATTCACAGGGACTGAATAGGAAATTGGCAGGATTTGAATAAAGATATTATTTGAAAGACAATGCCCTACATTCAGTCTCTTATCAGCCAATGGGATTTGAGTGAGAAGTAGCTTGCATTACAGTAATCTCCTGCACAACAGGGACCTCTGCCCAGTGGGATGAGCTGGGAGCCATCCTTCTTACAGCCAAGTTCTGCTCCCTGAAAGTTGCCTCAAAGCACAGCCATCACCCTGTCCCCTCCCAGTCTTAGGGCAGACTACTGAATTCTCACCTCTCAGGCATTCAGCACATGCTTCAACTCCCTAGATCATGGAAATGAAAGATCCTACTAGCCCAGATCTACAAGGAGGACTGGTGGCACTGTGGGTATAAGCACTCTGCTGCTAAGGTGTCCAGGCTAGTCACCAGTAGACAAAAGATGAACAAAATAGGCCCAGCTCCTACTAGGAGGGAGCTTAGAGCTTATAGGTGAGTTGGGAAATGGGGAGGTTGCAATAGAGACAAGAAACCAGACAGTGGCAAGACTTTGTGATAAGTGTTATGACAGAGATGTTCCAGGTGGTAAGGGAGCACATAGTAGGGGGCAGGAAAGACACACAGGCAAAGAGTGCTTTTGGAAGGGATTCGAAAGCTGTGTAGAAGTAAAAGCTGCTTACATATTAACTACATGACAATTAGCAGCCAAGCATAATCCTAAATCCTGGGGATTCAGACACAAACAAAACCAGACAGACTCTCTATTTACACTCTAGTGGAGTAAAGAGATACTAATCAACATCACAATTTAAGATTGCAATAGAGATCAGTCTACCAAGAGGAAGTTCTGAATGCAATGAGAAGCAGTTAGATAGGAATTGGACTGAGACGATGCATACATAAGCAGAACTCTCATGGACAGTTGAGCAGGCTGTGCATTGCACAGTTCTAGGGGGAGTGAGTCATAGCACAGACATCATAAATTTGAATATTTATTGTGATAGTTTCTAGAAGATGGCATCAAAACGTTTTAAGTAAGGATTTGTTTTCATTGTTAGTTACTATCAAGTCGGCTCCCACTCATGGAGATCTTACGTATAGTAGAATGAAACAGTGCCTGGTCCTGTTCCATCCTCATGTTTGAGCCCACCGTGGTGGTTATTGTGTCAATCCATCTCACTGGGGGTTTCCTTTCCTAAACTGCACTAAATCAAGTCTACGGCCTAGTGGTACACCCACTAGGGAGGAGAGGAAAGTCTTCTCCAAGTAAATGAGTCTCTTAGATCTGGAGGTAGGTAGGAGAGGAATGCGTGAAGAGAGGGAAGGAAGAGTGTCCCAGGTGCAGGAAGCAGCAAGTGCTTGTTTGGGGGAGTTGTATCCCCAAGAATCAAAAGAGGCCCAGGAGGCTGGAGCAAATAGAATGAGGGGAACATAGTGCAGGATGTGGCTAGAAAAGGAGGCAGGAGCTGACCATGCAGGACCAGGTTAGATTCCCCCCTCCCCTGCCTAGAGTTTCCAGTCATCCTGGACATCTGGGGCCCTAGGCCTTCAGATAGGACCAAGTGGGTAAGTAGATGCATCTCTGGGAAATGAACATTTTTTAGTTATGGAACCAAGGTAGATTTTGTCCTACAGATAACAGTCAGACCGATAACTCTTGGTCTGATTCATGGATCATTCTCATTGGGATCACCTAGGATACAGGTTAAAATACAATATTTTGAATCCCATCTAAGACCTATCAAAACAGATTTTATGCGGCAGGGCCTAGGGATCTGCATTTTACCAAGCACTCCTCATAACTTTGCCACACACCTAGGTAGGAGAGTGGCTCACTGATGCTAGTGCTTGCTACATTGTGACTGCTTATGAGATTTTGGACAAGTTCAAGGCTTCCCTTGGATTCATCTCATTATTGATCCAATGAGTTTCACAACATCTGCTCTTTCTTACTGAATCATGGTTTGTTCATTTCTTCCCACATTGTTCACCGAGGAACTACTATATCAAGGAGGCAAATGAGTTTCATTTTATGTGTTATATCCAATTCCTCAGGAGTGGCTGCTGGGAGCCCTGTGTTAAGAAGGATTCTGAAGCTGCATATTGAGGGATTAAAGATGCCTGCTACAAGCGTTGAAGGGAAATGATGGTACATCAGGTCTCCACCTAGAGATATTTGAGATGAGATGCCATACCTTTGGAGTAGCTTTCCCAGATGACTTAAATCAGCACCTCTCTCCCAAGTTGCTCCCTAACACACTACCCTGTTTTTTCCTTCAAAATCTGTATCACAATGAATAGTGCTCTTGTTCATTTAATTGCTTGTTTATTTATGGTCTTTTTTATCTCCTTGTCTGTGAGCTTTATGAAGGCATAGACTGTGTCTCTTTGGTTCATCTCTGTCACCCTTGTTCATGGCATGTAATAGGTGTTCAGTAAGCATGTACTGAATACATGAATAAAGGTGTCAGGGAATTGCCATACCGGAACTTATGCATGTCACCTCCCCAAGCACAGAAGGCATGGTGCCACTTGGCAAGATCAAATAAGGAGATGAGACACTCTCAGAAGGAGGAATAAAGATGAGCCCAATGAAGGAAGCAAAAAGAGTGTTGTGGGGCCACAGGAGGTAGGAAAAAAATGTATTTTTTTAGGAAAGAAATATCCTTTTAGCCAGAGTGTTGTGATGATATAGGGAGGTGCTCAATATGAACTTGCTCTGAATGGTTGGAAATGCTTTCTGACCATCAGGGACAGTTAGGTCAACATCAGTGAGGGCTCAACAGGGAAGAGGCATGCCAATGAAGGCAGAGATACAGATATGCTAAGTACAAAGTTAACAAGAAATTTGAGGCTTCTATCCCAGAAAAAAAAATGAAAATTTAGAATCATGCAAAAACTTATACATGGATCTGTATTCATGCAGCTTTATTTGTAGTAGCCCAAAATTAGAAACAACTCTCGTGTCCTTCAAGGGGTCAATTGTGAAACAACCGTGGTCCAGTCACACTGCAGAGCACTACTCAGCAATAAGAAATGAGCTATTGATACCTGTAGCAACTTGGATAACCTCTAGAGGATTATGTGGAGTAAAAAATGCCAATCCCAAAAAGTTACAAACCATATGACTCCTTTTATATTACATTTTTGAAATGACAAAATGTAGAAATGGAGAACAGATTAGTGGTTGCCAGGGAAGGAAATGGGTTGGAGGTAGGGAGGTAAGTGTGGATATCAATCAAAAGGCAACATAGTAGATCCTTGTGGGGATGGAACTGTTCTGTGTCCTGCCTGTGGTGGTATATATCCTAGCCTACACATATGACAAAATTACATAGAACTAAATATACAAATGCACATGCACATGAGTCCAAGTCAAACTGGGGTAATTAGAATAAGAGAGGTAGATTATATAAATGTCAATATCTTAGTTATGATATTAGGCTACAGTTTTACAAAATGCTACATTTGGGGGGAACTGGGGAAAATGTACTTGAGATTTCTCTGTAGTACATTTTACAACTTTTTGTGAAACCAAGTATCTCAAAATACGAAAAATTCAATTAGAAAAAAACAAAACCATGAATCTCCCATTTTCCAACTTGGTTGTAATAGCAGCTCCATTTTACCTAAATGCGTTTCAGCACAACAGATTATTCCATGTCCCACCCCACCCCCCCGCCGCAATGTGACCAAATTGTTTACAGTTCTTCTCCCAGAGACTCCTGGCATCTCACATAAACTGCACAATCTGTTACAGAATGCAGCTCCAGCAAAGCTTTCTGGAATACATCACTGAAACTCTGAGTGTCAATGTGGACATGAAGTCAATTTACTGGCTTCCAACTAGCTATGTCTGAGGACATTTGGATATGCAAATGGAAGTCTATACAACTGCTTTTCAAAGAGACTGCTCCAATTGCACCCTGTACTTCCACAAGGATAAGATTCATATCCTTGATTCTAATTACTTGTTGCTTACCCGCCAGGCCTCTCTACTAGGAAGTAAGCACTGAGAGGATAGGAACACTGTGGCTGTTCTTTGCTGTAATCCCTAGCCTACAGAGCCTGTCACATAGAGGTATCCAAAGTGGCCATTTGGGGTTTCTGCCTGTCCAGCATCCATTTCTCTTTGTTCTGATAACAGTATCTTTGGGGAGCCACTCCTCTCCCAATGCAGACAGTCTTGTGAGAGTTTGAATCAAAGTACCCTGCCTTTCCCTGGCTCCTGCACTGACTAAGGGGAGGCATGAGACCAAAATCAGGCCAATTAGATTTAGGAGTGATTAGCCCTAGATTTTCCCTGAAAGTATTTTAAAAAAGGAAGAAACTTTCTAGTTCTGTGGTTGCTGTTCTGATATGATATCAACTAGCAGCTCCTGGAGTTCTCAATACCTTTTCTTTAGAAGGGTGTGTCTACAAATTAAGCCAACACAATAGAAAGCAGAGCCAAGAAATGGAGAGGCAATCACTTCTGCTGCACCATTTAAGCACCTGGATCTAACCCTACTCTAAGCTATCAGCTCCTTTGATTTTTTTTTTTAACATGGGTTACTATAATCCTTTTTCTGCTTAAGTCAATTTGAGATGGCTTTATGTCATCTACCATCAAGACTCCTCTATGACCCAGGTGCTCAGTAAGTATTCAACAAATGAATGAATGAATGAAGAAATGCAATTCTACAAATATTTATTGAGCATCTTTTATGAGGCAGGCACAGTTTAAGTCCTGAAGAAAGAGGCAGAGGAGCAGCAGAAATAACTAGCTCTCTTAAAAGCTCATTGCATGGTCTGACGGCCTAGAATTTGAGTTAATCCACCCAGTTTTGGTGGCTGCTTAGAACTATCTCTTGTCCTCCCAATCTCTCCCTTTACTTCTCCTACCAACATAACTATGGCTCCCATGAGTACCAGACGTGGCCTAGGAACTCATAAAACCAATGCTCACATGGCATCCTGCAGCCAAATGACTTTATTCTATCTAGTTATCAGGTACAGACTTTGTCACAGCAGGGATATAGGCTAGACTTCAGGGGAATATAATGGTACTAGGTAGTCAGCTGCCGGGATCCAGGTGAGGAGAGGGACCCCAGGCACGCCAAAACAGCAAGGCAGGAGAGTGGGAGAAAGGGGATTAAAAGGCCAGGAACCTGGACAGAGGAGGAGTCAGCCCCAGGGACCCAGGTAAGGGTGATACGAGAGGTTTCCAACAGGGAGACAAACCTGTCTGTCGGTTTGTCCTACCACAGTGACATGTTGATGTGAGTTTTGAGGCTGAACCACTGGTGTTTCAAACCCAGTGGGATGCACATGGTACACAGGTATCAGCCCAGCTTACAGACTGAGACAGACTAGGAAGAAGGAAGAGGTCATCCACTTCTCAAAGAATTGGCCAGGGAAAACCTTATGAATAGCAAAGAAACACTGATACATTACCGCACAACTTTATGAATA
>NW_006921767.1:6613288-6626365 GCF_000298275.1 Orycteropus afer afer
AAGAAGAGTTGATGCTTTTGAGTTGTGGTGCTGGTGAAGAATGCTGAAAGTACCATGGACTGCTAAAAGAACTAACAGATCTGTCTTGGAGGAAGTGCACCCGAAATCCTCCTTGGTGGTGAGAATGGCCAGACTTCGTCTCACCTACTTTGGTCATGTTGTCAGAAAGGACCATTCCCTGGAGAAGGATGTCATGCTTGGTAGGGTGGAGGGTCAATAAAAAAGAGGGAGGCCTTCAGCGAGATGAATTGACATGGTGGCTGCGATGATGGGCTCAAGTATAGCAGGGATCGTGGAGTTGGTGTGGGATCGGGCAGTGTTTTGTTCTGCTGTGCATGGGGTCGCTATGAGTTGGAAACAACTCGACAACTCGACAGCACCTAACAACAACAACAACAACAGGTGGTATTTCTGAAGAATAAACTTATGCAGTTTTTTTATTTGACAATAAATCTGCCTGTCAAGCTCAGATGTGACTTGACCTTGAAATAGGTTCTGTTAATACTTGGTACTGTGTGTATCTGCTAAGGTCCAGCCAGGAAAAGAGAACCCTTTCTAAGCATTTGAATGAAGGGAATTTAGTGCACAGAGCTGATTACATAGATGATGAATGAGGCTGACACATAACTGAGGAACTGTGAGGCAGCCAAGAATTAGCAACACAAGAGGACACTACCAGTACTAGGCTATAGAAACAAAGGGAGTAGGTGGTATTCCCTGTGAGCAGGGGTTAGATTTGTCTGGTCAGTTTCATGGAAGCTGATGCCAAGGAAGAAATACAGTCACTGTAAAAAAAAAAAAAGCCACCAGAAACAGAGAGCAAGGAAGATTTCCTTTTCCTTTTCCCTTCCTCCTACCTCCACAATAGCACCTCCTATTGGCCAAACCCAACCAGAAATCAGGAAACAAGGAGACTGGGAAGCACAGCCTGAAGAGTCAAGCAGAGCTGGGCAGAATGGACCAGAGGGTCAACAAGCCTAGGCTTGCCCACTGCTGTCACCCAGTAACTTCCATTTCTGTGCCACCCATAGGGAGCAAACTCTCTTCCATCTCAGAAAGAAATGAACCCTTGGGAGACAAAGATGTCATCACCAAGTCCTTTTAAAACAGTTGGGGCTAATTTCCAAGACTCCCATACACTGTGAGTGGGAGTATAAAAAGGCACAAAGACTTTGGATAACTGTTTAGCAGTGTGTGATAAAGCTAAACTTACGTTTGCCCTGTGATCCAGTGATTCCACTATTAAGTGTTTACTCAAGAGTGATGAGAACATTACACAAAAAGAATTACAGAATAATGTTTATAGCATTCTTTTCATAACAGCCCCAAATTGCATTCTTTTCATAACACCCCCAAATTGGAACCAACCTAAATGTCCTTCCACAGGAGAAAGGAAAAACAAATCATGGTGTAGCCACCTAATGGAATACAACTCAGCAAAAAAAAAAAAAAAAAAAAGGAACACACAACTGCTGCACACAATAAGTTGAATGAGTTTCAAAAACATTTTGTTAACTGAAGAAGCCAGACACAAAGAAAGGTGCATACTATCTAATTCCATTTATATGTAATCTGAGACAAAAATCTAGTCTATGGGGATAGAAATCAAATACTGGTGTGGGAGTAGAGGTAGGCATTGATTTGGAAGGGATGAGAGGGAACTTTTTGTGATAAAGAAAATGTTCTATATCTTGTTTTAGACACTAGCTACCCAGGTGTACGTTGTGTTCTGTTGAGTTGATTCCAGCTCATAGAGATCCTATGTGAGAGTAGAACTGTCCCATAGAGTTTCCTAGACTGTAATCTTAACAGGAGAAAATTGCCACGTCTTTTCACTCACAGAGCAGCTGATGGGTTCCAACTGCCAATCTTCAGTTAGCAGATGAACACTAAACCATAGTACCACCAGGGCTCCTTCCTTGGTGTATATAATCATCAAATGTATTGAACTGAAAACAAGGTCTGTGCATTTACTGATGTTATTTATATGTTAATGGTAATTAATAGTAATAATAAAAAGAATCAACTTTCAAGGTAAAATATGTGTGTCTACTTGGTCGGTAATATCAAGAAGGGAGCATCATTATATCTGCTAGGTTTCTTATTCCACATTTTCTTACTGTGGGATGTGACCATCCAGGAGCACATAGATGGTGCTATTTCTTGGGTTCATTAATAAGAAGATACAGGCAGGCCACTGGGTGAGATGCCCCCACCATCCACATGACTCATGGACATCAAACAAACTCAGTGGAAACGGTTGATGGGTGTTTTATCATTACATTAAGTGACCATAAATATTTAATCACATGACTACTACTTTAAAATACTTCATTTAGAACTACATATTCGTCTTGGGAATGGTACTTATCTGGCTTCATCCAGATACCAAAGAAATTTCAGAAAAATTTGTAAAAAAAATACTAATGCAAGAAATCTGATAACCACTCTGCAAACATTACTTCCCAGCATTCACTTCCTCTTTCTGGGGACCCACCCCCAATTTCTATTGGTGGTGCTATGCCTAAGGCATTTGACCACTAACCAAAAGGTTGGTGGTTCGAACGCACCAGGTGTGCCGTGGAAGGAAGATGGGGCAAGCAACTTCTATAATGATTTACTGCCTTGGAAATATGGGTCATTATGAGTCAGAATCAACTCAATGGCAGTGAGTTTAGTTTTTTGGTTTATAGGTTGAGTTATGTCCCTCAAAAGATATGTTGAAGTGCTAACCCCTGGTACCTATTTGGGAGGGTCTTTGCAGATGTAATTAAATTAAGATAAGGTCATTAGGGTGAGGTCACATCCAATATGACTGGTGTCCTTATGAGAAGAGAAGAGACACAGAGACAGAGAAGGAAGACACCCATGTAAAGACAGAAGCAGAGACTGGAGTGATGCATCTATAAGCCAAGGAATACCAAGGATTGCCAGGAACATCAGAAGCAAAGAAGAGGCAAGAAAGGAACTTCTAGAGATTTCCTCCTTCCAGGAGCATGGCCCTGCCAACACCTGGATTTTAAACTTCTAGCCTCCCAAACTGTAAGATAATTAATTTTTGTTTTAAGCTACTCAGTTTGTGCTACTTTGTTATACCAGCCCTAGGAAACTGATACAGAGGGCATGTGGTTCTAGGGAAGCTAACTCTCCCTACCTGGCCCTGGATCCCTCTAGTTCTAGATCTGTAGCATATGACCTAGATGTAGCCAATCACTCCATTCTATCCCCCAACAACAGAAATTAGAAGAAAATGGACACATGATCCAAATTGGTCCAGTCCTATTGAACTACAGTATTTATGCTTACGAAGACTCTCTCTCTTCTTCAAGTCAGGTATGGTTTGGAAGTAAAAGATTTGCAACTACTGCTGCCATTTTTGCTTCCATAAGGAAAGCCATGACAGAGGCACAGAGGTGACAGAACGAAGAGACATGGTGTTTAGTCCTGCCACCATCATAAACCTCTGGATCAAACATGTCTAAAGTTCACCCTCTCTCAACTTTTTAGTTACATGAGCCAATAAACCCTCTATATTCTTTAGGCCAGTTTGAATTGAGTTTTATATAATTTACAGCCAATGGCATCCTAACTGGTGGGTGATACACTAGACTGATTTGGGCAGCATTCCTTCCCTGTGAAAAAAGGGAAGGACTAAGGAGTTCCTGGGTAGTGCAAACAGTTAACATGCTTGGCTGCTAACCAAAGCATTGGAGATTCATATCCACCCAGAAGTGCCTTGGAAGAAAGGCCTGGCGAGCTACTTCTGAAAACTCAGCTGCTAAAAACCTCATGAAGCACAGTTCTACTCTGACACACATGGGGTTGCTTGAGTTGGAACTGATTCAATGGCAACAGGTTTGTAAGAATCAAAAGACATGTGTTTGGTACTTGCTGGGTCATGACAGAGCTGTATGACCCTGGGCAAGTCACTTAACTTGTCAGAAACTTAGTGTACATCTTTGCATACAAGACAATTAGACAAGCTAGGTCTCTAAGTTCTTTTGCTTTCATAGCAGTGAAAATGAGGATAATAATAAGTAATAACTTATTATACTCTAACCATGTGTCTGGTACTATGCTAATTGCTTTGATTCATCACTTCATTTTATACTTGCATCAAGATTTAGTCAGGAAAGCAGAACCATTGCATATTATGGAATATAGGATTTATTTTAGGAAGGATTATGGGAGAAGCTGAGAGCTAAAGGTCCAAAAGGTGGACCTGGAGAATCAAAGTAAAGGCACCAACCAGGGCACCAACCAGTTACCAAGCATTCTTATAGATGAACAAGTAGGACCTTGCAAGGGAGCATGGGAGGACAGCCACACCCCCTTGCCACAAGGGAACACCAAAGGGGAACTTGGTGACACAGTCTACAAAAGGCTGTTATCTCAGGGTCTGGTGACAGGTCTGGGGTCACTGTTGGTCAGCTCGCTGGCAGTCGGAAGAAGAGTTGGAAGTTGTGAAGGGGAGAGTAAAGGTACCCAGTGGTATATCTGCATCTGTCCCCTTGCGCTTCCAAAAAGAACCACCTTCAGAGAGTAATGACTTCCTTTCTGCCCCCAGACTTAATGCAATATTTTCTTTTGGCCACCTCCAACCTAGACTCAAACAAGGAAGAGGATTGTGGAAAATCTAATTCCACCTTAGCTAAGTCAACATAGTGTAAACCAGCAAACCTTCTGAAGGAAGCAGAATAAACACCTCTTGGTGCAATGGTTGAGGAGATCTTGTGGCACAGTGCCTAAGGCATTTGACTGTTAACTGGAAAGTTGGTCATTCAAACCCATCAACCACTCTGTAGAAGGAAGATGGGACAACTTCTTCCATAAAGATTTACTGCCTTGGAAACCCAATGGGGGTCTCTATGAGTCAGACTTGATTTGATGGCAGTGAGTTTGTTTTTGCTCTTTTTGTTTTTGTTTTTTGGCACAATTGCTAAGTGCTTGGCTGCTAACTGAAAGATTTGTGGTTCAAACTCACTAGCCACTCTGTGGGAGAAAGGTGGATCAGTATGCTTCTGTAAAGATTACAGCCTTGGAAACCCTATGTGGCAGTTCTACTCTGTTGCTATGAGTTAGAATTCAACTCAACAGTGATGGTTTTGTTTGATTTTGTTTTGTTTTTTGAACTGAGAGACACTAAACGACTTGCCCAAAATTATCCATCTGGAGAGTACTCTTACCAGTACTGAGATTCAGGATTTCGTATTTCTATTTAGTGATTTTTCTATTGCACTTGATCACTTGTTTCCCAAATCTAGCTGTTTCTCCTGTAAAATGCAGTTAGCTTTATTCATTGTTCTTTCCTCTTGTCACCTTTCTTCTTGCTGATCAATGTCATCAATGACCTTGTCTTTTACTCTTCTTCCATTCACCATCCTTAATGCTTTGGTTTGCTGGGCTTATCCCTTCATGGGCACAAGACGGCAGTTGCATCCAGGTAGCTCCAGGCAATAATACATGGGAGAAGGGGACAGTCAAGTGAAAGGAAGATAGGAGTCCTATTCTCCTGAGACTCTTTTTATTAGGTAGAAACACCTTTTCTAAAAGTCTCTCATCCCTGGGAATTGGGTCACATGCTGTGCCCTAGATGCAAAGGAGGCTGGGAAAACAATTATCTAGTGTTTTCAGCTTCTATCCTGGGAGGATACGCAGATGACACAACTTTGTTTGCTGAAAGTAAGGATGACTTGAAACACTTACTGAAGAAGATTAAAGTCTACAGTCTGCAGTATGGATTACACCTCAATATAAAGAAAACAAAAACCCTCACAACTGGTCCAATAAACAGCTTCACAGTGGATGGAGAAAAGATTAAAGTTGTCATATTACTTTGTTCTACAATCAACATCAATGGAAGCAGCAGTCAAGACATCAGATGACATACTGCATTGGGGCAAATCTGCTGCAAAGGACCACTTTCAAGTGATGAAGAGCAAAGATGTCTCCTTGAAGACTGAGGTGCACCTAACCCAAGCCATGCTATTTTCAATCACCTCTTATGCATGTAAGAGCTGACCATGAATAAGGAAAACTGAAGAAGAGTTGATGCTTTTGAGTTGTGGTGTTGGAGAATAATGCTAAGAGTACCCTGGTCGGCTAAAAGGACTAACAAATCTGTCCTGGAAGAAGTGCAGCCAGAATGCTCTTTGGAAGCGAGAATGGTCAGACTTCGTTTCACCTACTTTGGTCATGTTGTGAGAAGGAACCATTCCCTGGAGAAGGGTATCATGCTTGATAAAATGGAGGGTCAACCAAGAAGGGGAAGGCCCTCAAGGAGATGGACAGACATAGTGGCTGCAATAATGGGCTCAGGTATAGAAAGGATCATGAGGCTGGCACAAGACAAGGCAGTGTTTCGTTCTGCTGTGCATAGAGTCGCTATGAGTCGGAGATGACTCAACGGCACCTAACAACAACATAACAACCTGGGAGGTGAGATTTTCCAGCAATGAAGAAGGTGGAGGAAATGTTATGAGGACAGGCATCCAACTATGTCTGCCATTCTGTCACCAGTTCCTTCTTTTCTAATCTTACCTGTCTGTTCAAAAAGACTAAATGGGTTTCTGTATGTTTGATGTACATGACGGATAGAAAGAGAGTTTTTCTACTTGGGAATCTCTAAAACTGTCCACATTACCATAACTCTGTAAAGGCCCTGAAAACAAATACACCTCACAGTGGAATGCCCTCCAAGAAAGGGCTATTATTAACACTACACCAAACATATAGATCAGTTTCTCAACCTTTTTTTTTTTTTAATTATAACCCTCTAATAAGTCTTTTTTTTTTTTTTCTTGAGGTCCCTAGATAGCACAAGTGGTTTGTGATTGGCTGCTAACTGAAAGGTTAGTGTGTTAGATTGGGTTCTCTAGAGAAACAAAAACCAGCAAAGCATGTATATATATACATAGAGAGAGAGAGAGAGAGAGAGAGAGAGAGAGAAATTTATCTTAGGAAAATGGCTCACAAACGTATAGAAGCCAGCAAGTCCAAAGTCCCTGGAGGAAACGGGCTGCTGGCAGCCTTAGCTTCTGCAAGCGCAGGGGGCCGAGAAATTCAAGGCTGGCAGGCAGTACACTGGTTGTTGACTCCAACGAAAGACGAATCCAAGATCTCCAGGCCGAGTGGTAGGCTGCTCACTCATGGAAGTTTGTAGTCAGCACACCAAGGTTCCAATCCCTCAAAGAATGTCTCTCTTCCCAGGATGTCCCTGGATATCCTGGAAGCAGGCCACACCCCTAGGGAAACTCCCCTCGGGCAGATTGGCCACTCAGAACATAGTTATCCAATCCCATCATGGGAACAACCACATAGAACTGGGGTTCAGCCAAGTTGACACACAGCTCCAACTATCACAGTTAGTGTTTCAAATAGATCTGCAGAAGAAAGGCCTGGTGACCTACTTCCATAATGATTACAGCCAAAAAAACTCATGAAGCAGTATGCTCAATAACACATGGGGTTGCCATGAATCAGAATCAGCTCAACAGCAATGGGTTTAATAAATCCTTTAGGACATTTTTTTCCTAATTGCTTCCTCTCTATGAAATTTTAAAACCACAGCTATACTATACATGTTTTTGTGTGATGTATATATATCCATACTTTATACATAAAAAGGGTTTTTTTTGTTTTGTTTTGTTTTGTTTTTTTGCCTCCAACGAACCAATTTTTGCTTTCTTAGCTGTATATTGGCCCTGTTGAAAATACAACCTTGAGGTCTTTAAGACAGGTTTTCACAGTTTCCAAAGATGTGGAGATTACTATTTGTTAAGTTGCAATAGTGATATGGCAATCCAGCCCTGAAAGGTTGCACAGCTACTTAAGCAGGGTGGTAGAGGTGATGAATATTTACCTCCATGTGTCACTTTCCAACTCTGTTTGTGCCAAGACCTTGACTCATTCACCTTCATTTGTAAGCCTTCACATATGGGGCTTTGAAGAGTATATAGTTGAAAGTTAGAAAAGGGGCTTGGGCACAGTGAAGGAGACATGACTAAACCCCAGGAGAAAGCATGTTTATTACTTAGAACACTTTGATTACAAATAACACAGAAAGTTGAACTGTTTTGACAAGAGGAGAATGAGGGGTAATTTCACTGATGGTCTACAGGAGTATCTAGTGGACTCCATTAATGGGTTGAACAAACTGATCTTAAAAGATACCAAGTTACTCCAACTAGTGGTTGAGATTCTTTTCTTCTGGAATAGGACTCTCAACCCATAATTCTTCTGTGTTGTTAGCTGTAGTCTAGTTGACTTCCAACTCATGGTGACCACATACACAACAGAACAAAACTCCACTCAATCCTGTGCCATCCCCACGACCACTTGCAGACCAGTGAGCCATAAGATTTTCATTGGCTGAGTTTTAGACATAGATTGCAGACCTTTTTTTCTAGTCCATCTTAGTGCACCCCTCCACTAACAGATGGGTGCTGGCTGTACAGGAAGTTCATGAACTGGGAATTGAACCCAGGTCTCCTGCACACAAGATGAGAATTCTACCACTGATCCTCCACTTCCCTCATTCCTACCAAACCCACTGCCATCAAGTTGATTCTAACTCATGGTGACCCTATAGGACAGAGTGGAATTGCCCTATAGGGTTTCCAAGGCTGTAAATCTTTATGGAAGCAGACTGTGTCATCTTTTTCCCATAGAGCTACTGGTGGATTCAAACCACTGGCGTTTTGGTTAGCAGTCAAATGCTTTAACCACTGCACCACCAGAGCACCTTGCCCCACTCCAACCACTAGGAAATAGCGCATATGGGAGAAGCAGTAAAACAAAATGGCACCACAGGAACTGTGGTGAGCAGGAGAACTGACGGCCTCCCTAAGGAAAAGGCTACTCTGTTCCAGCTGACTACTGCCTTCTAGGAACACAGGCCTAAATCTTCTACTTTTCTAAGAGAAACCAAAACTCTGGACTTTTAGTGAACTTTTCAAATTTTTCAAACACTGTGCAGGCTAAATAACTCATGTCTGCCAGCTGGATCTGGTCTGTGAGTGTCCAGTTTGTGATTCCTTCCTTAGATCTTTGCCATAATGTTTGGCTCAGCTTCCTTCTGTCTTGCTCAGTTTTGAGGTGAGAGATTCTGATAGGCTAAGCTAGAGCCCCTGCAAGGATAACTGGGTTACTGGGTGGGCAAAGGGACAGAAAGGCCTATTCCTAAAAGAAAGGGTCCAGGCAGATACTGCAAAATCTTCTGGAAGGGAGGGATCAAAGTGAAGCTATTTATCCCTATTCAGTGTCAAAGGGAATTTTATCATCAGTGGAAAGCAACTTGTTGTAGCCTCCTGTAAAGAAAGAATGAGCTGAAATAGGTTTAAACTGAAACACAAGGAATTTAAATCAAACATTTGGAAAAACTTCCAATGGGAGTTGTAAAGCTCTAAGTATCTACCTGGGGGTATCAGGTTCAATCAAACTGAGTCAAAACATTTCTGTCATGATGGGTCTCTGGGAAGATCTTGTCAACCATCTGCCTTTGCCTCCACTCCCTCTCCCAACCCCGAATCCCAGTCCACGTGCAGTGCATTTCCTTCCTTTGCTTAGAATGGTGTGTGCCATTCCTTATTTCATCACACTGTAGATCAAAGTTTGATTGAGGCACTAAGGGCCAGTCATACCCTCCCTCCCCTTGACTCCTCATCAAAGCCCTGCAAAGCCCAGCAAATCTTTTGATGTGGCTGGTCTGTCTTTAGGTGATGTCTTCATTTGAGTAAGAAATTCTGACCTTGATGGGCTCTGTGCTAGTGGGAAAACTGGTGTTGTCAACTGTCATTAAGGAAGAGGATGTGTAGAGGGTGATGACAAACCCCATGCATAATTAATTACTAAGACACAGGTTGGCACCCCTATTCATCTGCTTTAACATGCCTGCCCTCCACCCCCACTGTCTATTAAGCTGTGGCTATTTGAAGGCTACACATGCAAATGGAGTCAGAGATATTAGCTAGGGGCACAGCTAATATGTTTTGGGGAAACAGATCAAATCACACCCACTGAACTCTTTTGCTGTTTAATAAATTTAATAAAATAAATATGTTTATTCTAAAGATATCCTAAGACCAATGAAGATTCACTCTTTCTTAATCATTCAAGCCCGGTTCAGGGTCCAGAATTTATTTTGAAGGTAGTTCTGTCCAAAATTTAGAGCAGCAGCTACAGAAGGGGAAATTATAGCATCTGAAACTTTCCAACTGCTAAACTCTGTGTGGACCTGCTTCTTATGCCTTCATGTGGAAAAATTCTAATGACTGTCTTATCTTTTATTAGTTTGTGAGAGCAGTGGTGGTTCAGTGGTAGAATTCTCACCTTCCATCCGGGAGAGCCAGGTTTGAGTTAAGCAAAGCCGCCACCTGTTTGTCAGTGGAGGCTTTCATGTTGCTATGGTGCTGAATAGATTTTGGCAAAGCTTTTAGACTAAGACAAACTAAGAAGAAAGTCCTGGCAATCTACTTCCAAAATTGGCCAATGTAAAGCTTATAGATCACAATGGTTCAATCCATGTGTGCATGTTGATGGCAACTAACAACCACAACATCCCAGTGTACACAAATATACACCCTGGTTTCACTACTTCTTTGTCTCTGTGTGAGCCCACAGACCACATGGCTTGAGGCTGCTGAAAAGCTGACCTGCTTCTGAATATACTGTTCTTTACTGTATGTTCTATAATTAATCATTTATGTATTAGGGCAAGGAGCACTGGTGGTGCTATGATTAAGTACTCAACTGCTAACTGAAAGGTTGGCAATTCAAACCTACCAGCTGCTTCCGTAAAGATTACAGCCTTGGAAACCTCATGGGGCAGTTCTACTCTGTCCTATAAGATCACTATGAGTCGGACTCAACTCGACAGCAATGGATTTGGGTGTTAAGGCAGCAGAGGTAGGCATTAGATGGAAAGCAGTAAGACCTGGCCTTACATCCTAGCTCATATGCTAACAAGCTCTTACCAAAGAATGAAGCTTCTTACAGCAGAATGAAAACCCAAGATCTTTCTATGTCTCTGAAGGTTCTGTCCACTGCGTCCTCTGTTGTTGTTGTTGTTATGTGCTGTCGAGTCGGACCCAACTCATAGCGAGCCCTCCTTGGGTTTCCAAGGCAGTATCACTATAGAAGTAGATTGCCCCATCTTCCTTCTGAGGAGTGGCTGGTGGGTTTGAACCGCCAGCCTTCTGGTTAGCAGTCAAGTGCCTTAGGCACTATGCTTCCTCTACAACCACATCAATTCCATCTTCTTCACTCACCACGTCCCATCTATGAGGGACTCCTCTCAGACCCCAGGACATGCCACATTCTTTCTCTCCCAAAGCCTTTCCGCCTGCCACTCCCTGTGTTAACTGCTATTCAGCATTCACTGGATTTCTTCCACAACACTTAACACTGTATCTTAGTTACCGAGCCCTGCAGTAGCAGAAATACTGCATGTGAATGGCTCTAAAGAACAGAAATTTCTCCTCCCACAGGTCTGGAAGCTAAAAGTTCAAATCAGGATCATGTTCATGTTGATTCCTTGATGGTAGGTCCTGACCTTATAGACAATCATCATATGACTTCTGTCTTCCCCTCGTGTCTGTCTCTGTCCATTCTGGTCTCTATAACTCAGAAATGATTAGGTTTAGGATCTGTTGTTGTTGTTATGTGCCCTCGAGTGGTCTCTGACTCCTAGTGACCCCTCCTTGGGTTTCTGAGGTGGTGTCACTACAGAAGTAGATTGCCCAACCTTCCTTCCAAGGAGTGGCTGGTGGGTTTGAACCTCCAGCCTTCTGGTTAGCAGTCAAATGCCTTAGGTACTACCCCACCTGAGAGTATGCCTCAATTGATTGATTGATTACATAACATTAGATTGCATTATGAAAGGTGATTACATTACCTTACGTTAGATGGAAAGTCATTACATTACAGATAATCCCTCAGTTATGACATATTCTACTCACTGTGAACCACACTTATGACCATCTGTTTCTTCTTGTACATCTTATCATTAGTAATATGTGCCACATATAGTGTTGCAGCATGTTATTTGTTGATGTTATCATTCTCAGATGTTCATTGACAATAATAATAAAAACAAAAAAAGATTTATACGATTTACATCAGAACCAACTTACAACAGAGTCATTGGAAAGGAACTCTGTCGTAAGTTGGGGAGTACATTACATTACATTATAGAAGAAAATCTCTACCCAGGGATAACTGATTTATTCAATCAAATGTTACTACTCCATGACAATTAGATTACTGTCTTAGTTCTCCAGTGCTGCTGTAACAGAAATGCAAGTGGATGGCTTTAATGAACAGAAATTTATTTTCGCACAGCTTAGGAGGCTAGAGGTCCAAATTCAGGGTGAAGCTCTAGGGAAAGGCTTTTTCTCTGTCGGCTCTGGGGAAAAAATCCTTGTCTCTTTTCAGTTTCTATTCCTAGTCCGTGGTGATCATGGGTATGTATCTTCTTCTTTTGTACTTATTTGCTTAATCTGCTCTCTTACATCTCAAAAGTTGTTGTTGTTGTTATGTACCGTCAAGTAGGCCCTGACTCATAGCAACCCCTCCTTGGGTTTCCAAGGCAGTATCACAATGGAAGTAGATTACCCAACCATCCTTTCAAGGAGTGGCTAGTGGGTTTGAACCGCCAGCCTTGTGGTTAGCAGTCAAGTGCCTTAGGCACTATGCTACCAGAGCTCCCACATCTCAAAAGAGATAAATTTAAAACACACCCAATACTAATACTGCCACATTAATATAACAAAGAAAATCCATTTCCAAATGGTATTATAACCATATGTATAAACCCAAAACAAATCCACTGCCGTCAAGTCAGTTCAGACTCAAAGCAACCCCCATTGGGTTTCCAAGGCTGTAAATATGCACGGAAGTAGATTGCTTCATCTTCCTCCCAGGGAGCAGCTGGTCGGTTTGAACTGCTGGTTAGCAGCCAAATGTCTTACCCACTATACCACCATATATATTGTTGTTGTTGTTGTTGTTATGTGCCGTCGAGTCGGCCCCGACTCATAGCGACCCCTCCTTGGGTTTCCGAGGCAGTATCACTACGGA
>NW_006921767.1:6626465-6683272 GCF_000298275.1 Orycteropus afer afer
TCTGGTTAGCAGGCAAGTGTCTTAGCCACTATGCTACCAGAGCTCCCACCATATATATAGGGGTCAGAATTTATAGCACATGATTTTGTCACTGGGCTGCTAACCAAAAGGTCAGTGTCTCAAACTCATCTCTGGGAGAAAGACCTGCTGATCTGCTTCCGTAAAGATTACAGCCTAGAAAACCCTAAGGGGTAGTTCTGCTGTCACATGGGGTTGTGATGAGTCAAAATCAACTTGATGGTACCTAACAACAACAATAAGGAACTCTGGTGGTGTAGTGGATAAGGCATCTGGCTGCTAACCAGAAGGTTAGCTGTTCAAACCCACAGGCTGCTCCGTAGAGGGAAGATGGGGACATCTACTTCTGTAAAGATTTATAGTCTCGGAAGCCCAGTGAAGGTCTCTGAGCTGGAGTGAGAACAACGACCATAGTTCCTGCTACCCACAAACCTATAGTGTCTTTAGTTCTACTTTTTCCAAAGCTCCATGTCCTGAAATTCTTAGAGCTACATACCATGTTGTTATGTACCATCGAGTCGGCCCTGACTCATAGTGACCCCTCCTTGGGTTTCTGAGGCAGTTTCACTACAGAAGTAGATTGCCCAACCTTCTTTCTGAGGAGTGGCTGGTGGGTTTGAACCACCAGCCTTCTGGTTAGCAGTCAAGTTCCTTAGGCACTATGCTACCAGAGCTCCTGAGCTTCCGATAAATTAGGTATTTTTCCTTCACTTGGCTTGATTCTGTGACATGGTCTCAGTCACTTACCACCCTAGAGCCCTAGACAGTACAGAAACTATAAAGCAAAATGAGTACCCTCTCATGTCAGCCTCCTGTTCTGTCTCTAGTGGTGGTGCCAGGGGAGATTGTGTCATCAAGCCTGCTTTCCTCTAAGATGCTGACTTTAATAGACTAGAAATGTTCCCAGCACATCCCACGCTTCTGCTAATAAATGATTCCATATCTATCATGAATGAATTTTTCAAGTCTTCCATTACTGGGCTGTGTACCTACTCAAGAAGTATATTTCCAGGTGATTTTGTCTGAATTACATGGTTAATTGCCCCATATTTTCAGCTCCTGTTACAGGCTTTCAGAGTTAGAATGAGAGAAGCACCATGTATCACTTCCTACACCGGGGACAAATTCACAGAATAAGCATGTGGAAGGGGCTTCATCACACGCATTAATGGAGAGTGTTAATTTGTTTCTACTTTCTACCTATAACTAGGAGTTCTGCTGGCATAGTGCCTAAGGCACTTGACTGCTAACCAGAGGGCTGGCAGTTCAAACCCACCAGCCACTCCTCAGAAGGAAGATTGGGCAATCTACTTCTGTAGTGATACCTCCTTGGAAACCTAAGGAGGGGTCGCTGTGAGTCAGATCGAACAATACAGCAGTGAGTTTGTTTTTTTTTTGGTTTTTTTCTACCTATAACTAAGTTCAGAGTGGTCAAAAGATTTAAGTGAGGGTAGAAAATTCAGCTAGTTATCCAAATGTTTTAGCTTCTAATTGTATATGAATTCATTAATTGATCTGTTCATCAAAACATAACCATTTGTAAGGCTCTCGCTGGGATTGGGAGGGGTGAATATATAGAAGTCTTCTCAAGTTTCCATCCTAACTGAGGTTGTGACATGTGCTTGTTTTTTAAAAAATAAGTAAAAGATTAAAAACCAGTTGCTATCAAGTTGATTCTGATCCATGGCAACTCCGTGTGTACCAGAGTAGAACTGGGCTCCATGGACTTCTCAATGGCTGGTTTTTCAGAAGTAGATTGCCAGGCCTTTCTTCTGAGGTGCCTCTGTGTGGACTTGAACCTCCAACCTTTAGTTTAGCAGCTGAATGTGTTAACTGTTTGCACTACCCAGGAATATAGGGTGAATACAGAGAAGTCCTCTCACGTTTCCATTCTAATTGAGGTGGTAAGATGTGTACTCGTTTAAAAAGTCAGTGAGAGAATAAAAGTTGAAAAATAGAAGTACAGTACAAAGCAGGATAAGATAAATATCTGCCAAAATTTAGGAAGTAAGTCACATGGGAGTTCATAGGAAGGTAAGGTTTCCATCAGAGAAAATGAGATTCATGGTTGGAATTGTTACCAAAGGTGGATCTGGGATGAATTCTGAGGAGAGGTGGACATTAAATAGATGAAGCTGAGAGTAATGTTATTTCAGGATTGTCAAATGGCACAAGAAAACTATGGAATTAAGCATGGTTAGTTTCACTTGCAAGTGGAACTTTCCAGTACAGGAGTCTAGTTGACAGGTGGAACTCAAAATTGAAAGCAATATTAGCTGGAAATTTGGATTTAGGAGTGACGTTCTTGTATAAATATTCCTGAGTGGTTGTGTGGGAAGTAAATAACACAAAGGTTTATGGAGTGATTACTCAGCCACAGTGAGCCCTGTATTACTAATCTGCTGCATTCCAAAAAAAAAACAAAAAAAAAAAAACAATAATAGTCCCCAAATCTAGCAATTTAAAACAATAAACATTTATTATTTCACACAGTTTCAGTGGGTTAGGAAAGTGGGAGAAACTTAGCTGGATGGTTCTGACTGAGGATCTTCATGACGTTGCAGTCAGATATCAGCTGGGGCTTCAGTCATCTGAAGGTTTTAATGGGGCTGAAAGGTCCACTTCTAGACAGTTCCCTCACATAGTTAGTGGTTAGTGTGAGCTGTGAGCAGGAGATTTCAGTCCCTCTCAAAGGGATACTTGAGTATCCTCACAACATGGCAGCTCGTCTCCCTGAGAGCAAGTGACCCAAGGGAGAGCTAGTCAGCAAGCCACAGTGACTTTTATGACTCGACCTTGGAAGTCACGTTCTGGTGTTTCTGTATTGTTGTTGTTGTTATGTGCTGTCGAGTCGGACCCAACTCATAGTGACCCCTCCTTGGGTTTCCGAGGCAATGTCACTACAGAAGTAGATTGTCCACCCTTCCTTCTGAGGAGTGGCTGGTGGGTTTGAACCACCAGCCTTCTGGTTAGCAATCAAGTGCCTTAGGCACTATGCTACCAGAGCTCCCATTTCTGTATTACCCTTTTGATTATACAGGGCTACCCTACTCAGTGTGTGAACAGACTGCACAAGAGCATGAATACCAGGAACAAGAACACGGGAGCCATCTGTGAGGTCACCTGCCACAGCCCTTTACATACATTGCATCTTTTTCATTTTCTCACAACTTTAAGAGGAAAGTGCTATCATTTTCTTCACTTTATAGATGAGGAAATGGAGGTCCAAAGAGGTAAAGGAAATTTCCCCAAATTCACACTATCAATAAGTGGTAGAGCCAGGATTTGAACTCAAGTCTATCTGACCCAGTCCAGATCCCCTTTGTCCCTGGAGCCCATACTCCTTAGTCTCATGGAGACCTTCTGCATTGAGGAGCAGACAAGCCAAGGCACAGACAGAACAGCAACTCAATCTAGTCCCAATGAAAGCCAATTACAGAAAGTTTAAGAACATAGGTTTAAAAGTTGTGAACCTGACTTTACTAATTAAAGCTGTGTGACACTGGGCCAGTTACATTGAACCAGAGCCCCAGATTACTTGACTGTAAATGGGTGTAATCATCATCATCATCATAATCTCTCACTCTCAGGGTTGTTGAGGGCCTTAGAGGATATAATGAATCACAAAAATATATAAAATATAATATAATACAAAACAATACAATATAAAAATATATTTAAAAAAAAAAAAAACCTCACTGCCATCAAGCCAATTCTGACTCATTGCAACCCCTCTGGGTTTCTAAGGCTATAAATCTTTCTGGACACAGACTGTTCCATCTTTCTTCCATGGAACAGCTGGTAGGTTTGAACCACTGGCCTTTTGGTTAGCAGCCAAATGCCCTATAATATGCCACCAGAGCTCCTTATAATGCATATAAGATGCTTTAAAATAGCCCCTGCACCTGGTGGGCATTCAATAAATGGGGAAGTGGAGGTACATTTTAGAGTTCAATGGCTTTCAGCTTCCTAAAAGCATTCACCTCTCCCCCATCAAAATAGAAAGGGGTTTGAATCACTGTAATAAGTCTCTTTCTCTCCTCTATAAAACTCAGTGTGGGATAAAAGCTTGCTAAGTCCTTTCTAGTTGGAACTCCTATGGGTCCATGTACACTTCACGAGGTGCTTGAGTTTTAAGCCTTTCCCACAGTTTCTTGTTGAAGATATTTCAAGAAATGGCTGAGCAGCAAAGGAGTGAGATTTGAGGACAGGAAAACTCTCTTGGCCTCTGAAATTACTGACTACAGGACACTCAGTCTAAAGCTATTCTTACTGCAAGTGATCTGAAGAGTTGGCTCCAGCTCACCCCTCACCTCTCCTCTGCTGCCCTTCTTTTCCTGGTGCAACAGCAGTGTGTGACCATACTCTTCACCCATAACCATCTTCTTGATGGTTATGTTCAGTACTATCTTGGTCAGGTGTCTGGACATGGACCAGTAACTTGAAATTTGCAAAGAGACCAAAGAAAGAGACCGGTGGCTCCATGATGATAATATAGGAGCTTATTAAGGGATTGCTTACTGAGGTGAAGTCCTGGGTGGCAGAGGGCAGAGTTGACTCTCTGTACCCCCTAGTGGAAGGCAGAGGCTTTTATAACTTTGGAAACAAAGGCAACTTTGTGCCAGGGCTCTGGACCTCCAAGGCCACCCTAGCAAGTGTTACATAATAGTAAGCAGAAGTGAACTAGGAGCAAGCAAGAGTATAGCCATATTCAGCCTCACAAAAGCCTGTTTCCTACATCAGGGTCTGAGGAGAGAGCAGTAACAGCAAAGTTTTCCCTTCTCCACATTGGCTCCCTATACTCTGGTCAGGTGACCCTAAAGCTTATCAGTATGAGTCCCAGCAGGAAGCAGGGGTCACACTCAGAGTGGATAGTTAGAGGAGAGTTTAACAAAGGGACCCTTTGCAAAGGTGGTGCAAATGGCTAATGCACTCAGTCACTAATTGAAAGGTTGGAGGGTTGAGTCTACCCAGAGGCACCTTGGAAGAAAGTCCTGTTGATCTACTTCTGAAAAATTAGCCATTGAAAACCCAATGGGATACAGTTCTACTCTGACACACATGAGGTCACCACAAGTCAGAGTCAACTGATGGCAACTGGTATTGCAAAGGTATGGACAGGAGGTAGGAGCATCACAAGGCAAGGTACAGTACCCTGGGAGACTGATACCTGAGATAATATCACTCCCACTAGGCCTGAGGAGTAACGGGGTGCAGATTCCAGAACCCAAAACTGGGGGGTGGGGCACCTTATGTGGGAGATACTATGATGTACTCCCAGGTGCACAATTCCTCAGCTGTCAGCCCTTCAGGGATTGGCTCATCTGCAGACAGCTGTTTTATCCAATCTCATGCCTCTTCCTGGCACATGTTGCATCCCATGATTGACCAACATGCAATATAAGGGTCTGGCCATCTTGGTCTAAGCTAGACAATTCTGAAGGACCATTCTAGCTCTAGGTCCCAGTGCAGTCAGCTGAGGCTTCTGTTGGGCCTATATCACTGCTCCCCTGTTGCCCCTGCCCATTCCTCTTTCCTCCCATTCTTTCCACAGTTGTTGAGCCTGTGAGCACTCCCAAATACGCATCCTGAACACAAAATTCATTCACAAGTTCTGCTCCCCAGGGAACACAAACTTCTATTTTAGGCCAATGGAAGCAGCCAGTCTATTGACAGGGAGGTGCTCCTTCTCCACAGAACCTAGTTAGAAGTCAGAAGGAAAGGAAGCCCAATGCCATTGTCCACAGAGTTCAATCTACCAGAAGACAGGGCTGGAGGGAGGCAGAGACTGGATCTGGAGAAACAAGTGGAAGATAGCCACCCAAAGATGGCTACAATAATTGTCTAGAAGAGGGAAAGTCCACCCTCAAGGTCAGCTGTCTCTGGGTCCTCTCCTTACCAGTCCATGGCCCTCAGGATAGAAGGGCCTCCCACTTGGAGAGCCCCCCACCTTACCAGCTTAGGCCTCCATGCTGCCTTCTGTCTCCCCTTCCTCCAGCCCCATTTATATTTATTAATTATGACTAATTAAGTCATCATAGGAGCTCTGGTAGCATAGTGCCTAAGGCACTTAACTGCTAACCAGAAGGCTGGTGGTTCAAACCCACCAGCCACTCCTTGGAAGGAAGGTTGGGCAATTTACTTCTGTAGTGATACCACCTCGGAAACCCAAGAGGGGTCACTATGAGTCGGGTCCGACTTGACAGCACATAACAACAACAACAACAAAGTCATCATACTTACTTAATCTCCAGAGTGGATATACTGGCCCTGAAAGGTAGCATCCAACATTGGTTGTTTGAATCCTTTTGCTTCAAAGTGGATTAGAGGAAGAAAAATGTTTCTTGTGGGTAGAAGCAAGGAGGTAGAAAGTTACAAAAAACATCCAGATTAACAATATGAGCTGTAATCCTGCCACGGGCACATACCTCTTCCCCTTCCCTCAGTCCTAAAGCTTTACCTCTCAGGACAGAGACATTTCAGGTGAGTTAGAGGAGTGGCAGATGGTCAGATCCTGGGCGGAAAATTTGGAAATCTCAGTTCTGAGAATGGACTGGAAACTCAGAGGGAAAAAAGTGAGTGTTCAAGGCCAGGCAACTCTCTCTATGCAGGAGTAACTTTGACATTTACCAGATGTAGCCTAAATGGACACTAGCTTTACTGTCCCCATTGGAGTCATAGCAGGGTCTGAGGTCCCCAGTTACATCCAGGAGTCCCAAAGGGCACGCAAGACAGCCCTTGGCCTGCAGCCACCTTACAGTCTTAGTTTGTTTCAGCCTCTGCTGCTCATTCTTCCACTGGTTTGAAGCCACTTGAAAAATCCACAAATTCCACTGCCCACTGAGAGATGTCCCTGCCAATGCCGAGGCTGGGATCACTGTCTGTGCAAGCTCCCTCAGCCAGCACCACACTTGGTCACCGAGGTCTGAGGGAACTCTGCCCACATCTCAGTTTTTCTTCAGCAATTCAGTTACCCCAGTACTGTCTCTGACCCGCCTCTCTGAATTAGAGAATTCCAAGATGGTCCAAGCATTTTTATGGACAATAGCTATTCTACCTTCTCCAGTCTCCTTCCACTTCCTCCCAGGCTTAGTTTACTCTGTAAATACAGGCAGTCCTAGGGTTAAGAACATCCAACTGATGTACAACCCATAGTTACGAACCAATCCCCGTAAAGCCAATTATATTAAAAATTTGATGTATATACATACAATGATCCATGATAACACATGAGTGCTGCTTTGCAATGTGCTCATTCTTATTATTATTACTGTATTATCATGTTAAATATATTTTAGTGGATCTGGAAGTGTTTCTTTAATGTTTTTTTATGCATAGAAAGGTATACTATATACTAAGATATGCATTTGACTAACTGATGTTAGATACAAACTATACCTAACTGTTCTGACTTACATACAAATTTGACTTAAAGACAGACTTAGGAATAGAACTCTTTTGTAATCTGGAGACTGCCTGTACTTATCAAGTGCCTAATGTGTACCAGATACTCTATTAGACATTAGGGATTCAAGAGTGAGCAAAAATAGGCACAATCTCTTCTCTTCTGGAGCCTACAGTCTAAGAAGAGCCAGACATTATTCAAATATTCACAGAAACAATGCAAAATTGTAACCTTAATAAGGACTATGATGGAGAGATACTTGATATTCCACAGTCATATAATTGTGGAATCGTGTAATTTGTTAGAAACCTACTCTCACCTTACGTGGGGGCAATATATTCATGTGTAAGGAGAGATCCAGGAGCAGTTGTGGTTCAGTGGCAGAATTCTCACTTTCCATGTAGGGGACCAGGGTTAGATTCCCAACTAATGCACCTAAGAAAAGCTGCTACCTGTCAATCAGTGGTGGTTGTGTGTTGCTGTGATACTGAACAAGGTTCAGTAGAGCTTCCAGACTAAGATGGACTAGGAAGAAAGGTTTGGCAATCTACTTCCAAAAATCAGCCAGTGAACATTCTCTGTATCACAGCAGTCTGATCCCATTGTGCATGGGATTGCCATGAGTAAGGGACTGACCCCAGAGTAGCCAACAACAACACAGAAGGGATCCAAAAAATGATTATTGTTGTTGGGTGCTGTTGATTTGATTCTGCCTCATAGCAATGCCATGTGACAGAGCAGAACTGCCCCATAGGGTTTTCTTGGCTATAATCTCTTTATGGAAACAAATTGGCAAGTCTTTTTCCCATGGAGCTTCTGGGTGGGTTCAAACTGCTAACCTTTTGGTTTGCAGCCAAGTGCTTAACTGTTTGTGCCACCAGAACTGTTTATAAAGGATGATGAGGAATTAAGTAAGCAAGAGGCAGAGGTCCAAGTAGAGAAAGTTTCATGGACTAAGTCCTCAAGGTGGAAAGTGGTATGGCAAGTACAAGGGACTGAAGGGAGGACAGGGTAACTGTAGGTGGTTCAGTGCCGCTTTAGAAATGAGTGAGCAGCAGGATTTGAAATGAGGCTATAGGTTAAAACAGTCTAACTAAATGAGACAGAAAAAATAAAAAGCAGCCCCAAACTTGGTTTAGGTAAAAGTTATTTGCATCACAGTCATCGTCCTTTCTGAAGACTCCCCATTTACACCTCTTCTGGCACACGATACATCAATGAGATGCATTTATACTTCATCGGTTCCACGTCAAAATAATCTTATCATAAAATTCATTTCATTACAATGATGAACATATTGAGGCATTTTTTGTCTTTGGTATACATTGGGCATGTTGAATGGATGTCTGCCTGCTCATAAATTAAAAATTCAGAGGTGGTACTATTTTTATACTCATCAGCTTAGAAGTGAGATTCTAAGGAGTAAAATTAGATGGGTGATTCAATGGTGGTAGAAAAATCAAACAAGAAGACCAAGGCTCAAGTTGTGGAGAATGCCCATGGTTCACTTCAGTATAAGATAATCAAGACTTAGAAATGGAAGCATTTCCAGAAGAGCAGTGACTTAAAGATGTTAAATATAGGAAGAGGTCAAGGCTTGGGAGGATTATATTTATCAGGATGGTTTTGGAGAACTGGCTTAAGCAAAAAGTCTCACATATCGAAAACTCCATGGGGAACTCCATAGGTATGGTGGACCCAGAGACTCAAAATAAAACATCAGGACCCAAGTTCTCTTCACCTTTTGGCTCTATGTACCTGTATACAAAATCAGGGTTTTACTAATGTGGCAATGTGGAAAATGACTGTTATGCAGACAAGTGACAAGTTACTGAGACTGGAAAGCCCCCTTTCTCCATATCATGGCACCCAGCAACTCTAGACTTAGAGCCTCCCAACTATAAGTCAAGCAGAAGACATAGCCTCTGGCTTTGTTATCAAAACCAAACCAAACTCACTGCGGTCAAGTTGGGTCCGACTCACAGCGTCCCCTCCTTGGGTTTCCAAGGAGAGGCAGTATCTCTACGGAAGTAGATTGCCCAATCTTCTGGGCCACATTGGATGACTTGGATCATTTTTCAATTATGATCAGTTGTGATGGACAAGCAAATGCAATGCATTGGCAAGCCTGATTAATATGTCCATCCCTAAAGACAAAGGTGAAGACAATCCCAGCCTGGACTGAGACCGCAGGAGGACTGGTTTTCTGAGGGAAATAAGGATTCTGTCACCAACAGTAAGGAATCAGATGGTGGACAGACAAAACAATAAATGTCTTCTGAAAAGATGAAACAACCAGATTTTTAAGTCTGGAACATCCACCATAGAGCCTCTTGATAAACCATGGTTAAGTCTATAAGTGAAGCATCTGGATAATGAGTCAATTACATACTTCTCTATGTATCTTGTCATCATGGAGACATAGCCTTTAGCTCTGGTAGCATAGTGCCTAAGGCACTTGACTGCTAACCAGAAGGCTGGCTGTTCAAACTCACCAGCCACTCTTCGGAAGGAAGGTTGGGCAATCTACTTCCGTAGTGATACTGCCTTGGCAACCCAAGGAGGGGTCGCTATGAGTCAGGTTCAACTCGATGGCATGTAACAACAACAACAACAACATCCCTTGTTCGTTCTGAGTTCTAGAAATTATATCATCAGATCCACAACTGTTGCTTTTTTTGTAGTAAAGAGCCCCCTCCCACATGCAGTGATATTTTTGTAAGAATGATTGTGAGTACTAAAAATGAATCATTTTGGCAAAAGAGGGTGGATTAGCACAGTACAAATGGCTTTCGGGATAATAGCTCCTCCTCCCCCACGTGGATGTGATGGAGATGGAATGTTCTGTGCTCAGAGCCTCACAAGTGATTCTGGCACTCACTGAGCTTAAGTGTCGTGTGACTGACACATGAGCAAGGCAATTGCCTCCTGGTTGCTTTATAGACTTTATTTTAGAGAAGCAGTGGAGGGAGAGCATGAGAGGAAGCAGTGCTGCACTGTGAAGATCAAAGAGAAATGCTTGCTTACTTCTTATAGTGGGGCTTGCTCATTTCTGTTGATGAGTAACCCAGTAAGGAGTGTGTGTGTGTGCATGTGTGAGACAGAGAAAGACACAGAAAGTTGCCTATACAACAACCATTCCCCACCTTGCCATGTTAGCTGATTCCTGATTTTGTACAGGTATGAGACAGCCATGGTTTCAGGGAGCTCAGTCCTCCTGAGCCCTAGAATGGAATCTTGAGTAATCATAGCATGGGGTGGTCCCCTAATATCTATCACCCTTAGAAATACCAATTTTCAACTGGTACCATGACTGTTGAAAGTTGAGCATTGCCCAGCTTCCATTACAGCTAGGAAAAGCTATATGCAGAGCTTTGTCTACTGGGATATGAGCAGACATGGTGTATACCACTTCTGGAAATGTTCTCATAGAAAGGGACTGTACCTCTTCTCTTTTCTTCTTCCTGTATGCGGGAATGAGGACCAGAATTGGCACTGGAGCAGCCATGGTGGACTCTGAAGTGACATGGAGTGGGACCATGCACAGCCAAGCATGAGATTAGAAAGACCAGATTCCCAAGGCTATGAGTGTCCAAGACCCCTAGACTGCATATCCTAACTTCTAAATGTCTATATAAGTCCCTGTTATCTGAGGTTTTCTGTTTCTTTCAGGCAGGCCTAGTTCCTACTTATACACACACTAATTCCATGCTCCTTATAAAACCACGAAGGAGCTCTGGTAGCACAGTGTCTAGGGCGTCTGACTGCTAACCAGAGGGTTGGTAGTTCAAACCCACCAGACACTCAGCAAAAGCAAGACTAGGCATCTATTTATGTAAAGATTTACCACCTCGGAAATCCAATGGAGGTCGCTATGAGTCAGAATTGACTTGATGGCAATTGGTTTTTGTTTTTTGTTTTTTTTGGTTATAAAACCACTGGTTTAGCATTGGGAATGAACAAGGAGATAGCTAAGAAAGGAGATGTAGGGAGAATGTCTGGAGGCACCCCGGACCTTTTTCCTCACTCTCAGAGGAAACAAAATGGAGACCTTTCCGTGTTCTGACTCTGGGGGTTGTTTTCTGTATGTGATGCTGGAATTGTCACAGTCATCCTAGGCACCTGAGAGAAGGCAACCCAAGCCTGAGCTGAGGCTGGCAGAGCCAAAAGTAAAAAGACCCTGTATCCTCGATGACATCGTTGGGTCACCCCATAAACCAACCTGGAGCTATCTTACATGCAGACTTCCCTTTATAGTACATAATACCTGTTCTTTACTTGAAAAAAAAAAAAAAAGAAAGAATTCCTTTCACATGTGAGTTTAGTCCCTCTGTTGAGCATTCTAAGAGATGCATGACTCTGTTTCCTCCTTTATAAATCCAGGCCAGTGAGAAAGTATAAATAATAATGACAACAACAGTAATAATAATGACACCAGATGCCATCAAGTCAACTCCAACTTACAGTGACTGTGTATGTATCAGAGTAGTACTAGGCTCCCTTATTTCAGTTAGGTTTAGGTTAGTTGCATATACTAAAAAAATGCCACTGGCTGATATTTCTCTCTGGCCCAAAGAAGTCCCAAGGTAGGAGGAATTCAGGGCTAGTAACATTGCCATCAAGAACCCGAGTCCTTTCTTTCTTTTCTGCTCCATCATCCTCAGGGCCAACTTCCATCCTCCATGTCAGCTCATCATCCAAAATGGCTGCTGGACCCCCAGTCTTCACTCAAGTTCAAGGCTGGCATTAGGAAAAAGGAGATGCCCCGTTTAAGCAGTCTTGCTGGACTTTCCGCTTAAAACTTCTTTAGTATATTGACCAGAATTTAGTCATGCAGCCTCACTCAGTTGCAAGGAAAGCTGTGTAGTAAGGTCTTTTGTTTCAGCACTGAAAGAAATTTAGGTCTATTACTAAATAGAAAAAGAGAAAATGGATATTTCACCCAGCAGTTTCTTTCAAGTCACCTGTCTTCTATCCCCACTTTGCTCTTCACTCTCTCTTCTCACTTCTCTGGTCCTCATCTTTTCCTCTCTTACTGTGAGTTCCACCCTAAGCCCATAGCACCTAAGAGAGCCACCAGCCTCCTAGCTCTGTTGTACATCTGTAACAAAGGAGTATTGTTTCCATACCATTAGCTGGGGCTGGCAGAATATGCTGGTGCCGTCATGGTTGCCTCACCCACATGTTTTCAGTTTCATGTGGTTGCAATGGATACGCTTACTTCCTAATGCCAATTAAGATTGCAGTCTGTCTCCTATTGCCCATTGTGTGTGGTAATCTGTGTGTGGACATATGCCAAGGACGTTATTCCATAACCTCCAGAAAAGTGGCTAGATGGCTCAGTGAGCCAGAGCTGACTTTGATACCAAAAGCATGCAGTGGACAGTGCAAAACCAATTACCATCAACTGATTCCAACTCATGGTGACCCAATGAGTACAGAATAGAACTACACTCCACAGGTTTTTCAAGGCTGTGAACTTTCTGAAACAGATCACCAGGCCTTTCTTCCAAGGCACCTCTCGGTGGGTTCAAACTGTCAATCTTTTGGCAAATAGTCTAGGACTTAACCAGTTGTACCACCCAAGAAGTCCTAGTGAGCAGTACAGGTGTCCTGGGAATTGCTGGCAGCTAGAGGGGTGAGGCCTCTCATCTGCTTAGGGGAAAAGAGGAGAGAGGAAGGAACTGACATTTATTAAATGACTTTCACATGCCAGGAGTCCCTGGGTGATGCAAACAGTTAACATTCTCACTGCTAAACAAAAGATTGGAGGTTTGAATCTATGTTGACTTATCTCAGAAAAAAGTCCTGGTGATCTACTTCCAAAATATCCGCCATTGAAAACTCTATGGAGCAAAGTTCTACTCTGGAACACATGGGATCACCATGAGACAGAAATGACTCAATGACAATTGGTTGGTTGGTTTGTTATCACGTCCCAAGCCTTCTCGAATGTGATCTCATGCTGGTAAATATTTAACAACTGGCTTTCCGATAACAACAACTTGATTTGTAGCACTTGCTCATTTCCATGGTGTAAAAACTCCTATCACAAACGATCCCTGGTGACACAACAGTTAAGTGCTCATCTGCTAACTGAAAGTTTAGTGGCTTGAACCCACCAGCAGCTCTGTGCGAGAAAAGCCTAACAATCTGCTCCCATAAAGACTACAGCCTAGAAAATGCTATGGAGCAGTTCTGCTCTGTCACACGGGGGTTGCTGTGAGTGGGAATCGATTCAATGGCACCTAACAATAACCTCCTAGCATCACTGAATACATAGTTGGAAATTGGGAACAATGTGCACAATTGGCTCTCACAAACCAGAACCAGCTGGCTTCAGCAAGTCAAAAGTGTGCCTTCATGATCACGTCACTGCTTTGGGCAACTGGAGCTCAACCTCGTTAGTGTTCTCTGTGAAACAGTGTGGAACACACTGCAGAATCCACCCACTGGGACACTGGGATATTAACCCCTCTTCTGCCTCCCAAAGAGCCCTGATGGTGCAGTGGTTAAGTGTTCAGCTGCTGACCAAAAGGTCAGTGGTCCAAACCCACCAGCAGTTCTGCAGGAGAAAGGTGTGGCAGTCTGCTTCCGTAAAGACTTATAGCCTTAGAAACTCTTTGGGGGCTAGGTTTAGTCTGTCCATATGATGGCCGTGAGCCAGAACCCAGTCTACAGCAATGGGTTTGGTTTGGAGTTTTCCTTCCAGTCAGGCCTCCAGGCTCTTGAGCAAGCTTCCAGGACACACACACACACATATACACACACAAATCCTTCAGACACAGCTACTTGAGGTAGAAGCTATCAGCATATTGGGAAAAACCTTCAAACTGCAGCTACAGATGAATACAGGTGGGCCTAAGGGAAGGAAAGGAGCCAGAGGTAGAAGTAATCAAATGTTTCCCTCTGAGACAAAGAGGTTTTTTGCCATATTTGTGTGTGTATGTGTGTGTGTGTGAGAGAGAGAGAGACAATCTAGAAGAATCTGGGACTATGCAACCATTCTCTGTCAGCAGTGGTTGTACTTAGTAGGAACCCATCAGAGAGGTGCCTGGACATTTTCCTGACCTTCCATTCATAAAGGTAAGCACTTCTACAGAATCGCCCTTCTGTGTGGTCTCCAGAACTTTTTGTTTCTCCTGGAAAACTAGTGGGGCCACATGAGACTCTTCCAGGCTCACTCTTCCCGCTCTTGCCTCTCTGAGGACTGAGGTGTCTGTGGTATTTTATGCAGACTTTTCCACTTACTCTCCAAGTTTATTGTGTCTTTGTGGTCAAAACAAGACAGTCTTTCATTCTTACCTTGAATCATTCATTACATTTCGCAGGTTTTCCTCAAAGTTTCTGGCATGTAGAGATGAGCCCCTTCCCTGGTATAATAATATGATAATCATATTATTTTCTTAAGAGAAATCTGCTCTCCTACCCAAGTGTCTTAGTTCCTAGTACTGCTAAAACAGAAATATCACAAGTGGGTGGTTTATGAGAACGCAAATTCATTTTTTCCTCATGTTTCTGGATGCTAGAAGTCCAAATTAGAGTCATGACCATCTCAGTTCCTTCTTTGTAGGTATTACCTGTGTTCCTTGGTCCCTTGGCTTGTAGATAATCCTCACATGACCTCTGTCTTCTCCTCTGTGTGCAATCTGCTCTTTTTATAACTTTGAAGTGAATGGACTCAATGGTAGTGGGTTGGAAGTAATTAGGTTTAAGATCCACCCTACACTCATATGTCCTCTTTAACATAACAAAGAAAACCTTATTTTCAAGTAGGATTTCATCTATATGTATAGGGATTAGGATTCCAACACACACAGACACACATATTTTTTTGATGGTGGTGGTGGGCTTACAAAATTCAATCCAACCACCAACAAAGACCTATTTTTCTTGGGAAATTTTTCTATGGAATGCTAAAATATATCCCAGGAAAAACAGAAACCTTGCCTTCCTGATGGTGCTTTATTAAGGGATACAAGCCTAGGTAGTAGTGTGAGAGAAGAAGGAAAGATGGAAGGACAGAAGGAAAGCAAATCCAGGTGGTGTGGTACTGAGCTGGCCCCAGAATGGGCATGATGGATGCCTGGCAAAAGCTCAGCCTTAGCTCCAGGGGAGGCTTAGGTTGCCACAGTGGCTAGGATGCAGGAACCTGACACATAGGCTCCTTCTCTGATAAAATACTGAGAAGAAACTTGTATTCCTTCACTACAGAATATGTTCTCCCACCCAAGAAGTATTTATTGTTTTTGGGAGATGTGTTAGCCCAAGTTGCCTAAGGAATAAAAGTCCAGATGGTGGAGCTGAACAAATATGGATAGGTGGTGGTTTGGAGGAAGAACTCTTGCCATCTGTGTGGGAGACCCAGGTTCAATTCCCAGCTGACGCACCTCATGAGGAACCACCACCCATCTGTCGGTGATGGATTACATGTTGATATGATGTGGAACAGGTTTAAGCACAGCTTGCAGACTAGGAAAAATATCCTGGTGATCCACCTCTGAAAAATCAGCCAATGAAAATCTTATGGATCACAATCCACAGCCAATAATGGGGATGACATAGGACCAGGCAGCATTCCATTCCATTGTATGTGGGGTTGCCATAAGTCGGGGGCTGACTCATTGGCAACTAACAATAATAACTACACAAACTGGATCCTATACATGTTGAATATCCAAGGACTTTTGAAGGACAATATATGATCATTAAACTGCTTTTTAAATTCAGGGCTCTACCTTCCAAGATAACCTCAGTGGTAAGCAGGCAGTGACTACACTTCCTTCCACACTGCAATAAGCTTTACTTGTGTGCAAAGCTGCCTCTGTAGGCTGAGAGGAAATGATTCCCCTGGAAGAACCCGGGAGAGGGGAAGATAAAATTGAAAGACCCATATTTTGTTGTATTTGTACCCTTCTGAGTGGTAGCAGGGGAGGGAAAATACAAGATTGCTCAGTAAAAAAGTCAAGGAAAGTGAGCTGGAGCTGCCTTAGCTTTATGCCGTCAAGGCCCGGCCTACCTTCTGTACACAATTCAACATTACCTTCAGGAGATAGTCTTGGTTTTTCTCTTACCTGTTTCTGTGTGTGTGTGTTTTCTTTTTAAGTATATCATAAGCTCCTGCTGGATAAGGAACCACTTTGGCCTATTCTGGAATACCTCATTAACATAACTGGCTGTCTTCCTCAGAAGCAGACCCTGAGACCAGGATTTAAGCCTAAATTTTTTTTTAGGGGTGAGGGTAGTCCTATTAGGGGAACCAGAACATGAGATAGAAAAGGGAAGGAAGTCATTGAAATGTGCAGGATATTACTGTGAGCAACTGAGTCTCTCAGTCTTGCTAAGGACCTTCAGAAGACTGTGCAGAGCATTCCTCAGAGATAAGGCACCCAAGATCTGAGGAAGCTGGGGTATTTATTCTCCAACTCTTTTAAGAGCTGAGGGCCGCTCTTAAAACTATCAACTCTTGAGCATTCCCTGCCAAATGTGTGTGCTGGTGAGAAAATCCCTCAGTCAGAGAGTCACAGGTGCTTTCAGAAGATGCCATAGGCACGTATAGAATGTGAAAGCCAAGAGGATATATATAGGTGGAGCACAGTGGTCATGATCATAGGGCTTTGCAGTTAGAAAGTCCTGGATTTTCATCGTGGTTCAGCTAGTTGTGAAATTTGCCCAAGTTCCTTAACTCTCTAAACTTCATTCTCCTCCTTTGTAAATATGGGATAATATCTGCTTCTCAAGGTTTTGATTCAAAATGAGACATTTATATGAAATGCTTAGTATATGACCAGTATCTTGGTTATCTAGTGCTGCTATAACAGAAATACCACAAGTAGTTGGCTTTACCAAATGGAAATTTATTCTTTTACGGGTTAGGAGGCTGAAAGTTTGAATTCAAGGCACCACCTCTAGGGGAAGAAGGCTTTCTCTCTGTGTCAGCTCTGGGAGAAGGTCCTTGTTTCCTTTCAACATCTGAGAACTTGGCTTCCCTTAGTGATATTCACGTGTCTTGGCATCAGTCTTTTTCCTGGGTAAAGGACATGCTCAGCTCCTGGCTCTTCTTTCTTGATGGCACCGAGGTCCCTCCTTTGCTTGCTTCTTTCTCTTACCTCTTGTAATATAAAAGGTGATGCAGGCTACACCCAAGAGAAACTTGCCTTACATCAGATCAGGGCTGGAATAAGGGTATTGCATCCCATCACCTGAGGCACTTGACTGCTAACCAGAAGGCTGGCAGTTCAAACCCACCAGCCACTCCTCAGAAGGAAGGTTGGGAAATCTACTTCCATAGAGATACCACCTCGGAAACCCAAGGAGGGGTTGCTATGAATTGGGTCTAACTTGACGGCACATAACGATGACGATAACGTAATCTCCTTACAACTGATTGGCTGATCACATTAGATCACATCAAGGGGGTGATTATATCATTCCATAACTGCTAAGCCACTGAGAATCATGTCTTTGAAGGCCACAGTACAATCTATGACATTCCACTCTTTGACCGCCAAAATTCATATCCTTGCCACAAACACACTTTCACCCCATGATAACATCCCAAAGTCTTAAATGAACTCCAAGTCTGAATTCCATTCTGAGAAAAAATTCCTCTTCATCTGTGAATCTAGAATACAAGTTATCTGCTTCCGGCGTACAATAGTGGAACAGGCACAAGTCAACATTTCCATTACAGATGGGAGAAATTGGAGGAAGAAGGAATAATGGAAACCAAGTAAGGGGGGTGGGGTGGGGGAATGGAACAATTTATATTCACTCTCAAGGAGCTCTGGTAGCATAGTGGCTAAGACACTTGCCTGCTAACCAGACTGCTTGTGGTTCAAACCCACCAGCCACTCCTCAGAAGGAAGGTTGGGCAATCCTACTTCCGTAGTGATACTGCCTCGGAAACCCAAGGAGGGGTCGCTATGAGTCGGGGCCGACTCGATGGCACATAACAACAACAACAACAACAACAACAACTCAAGGAAAAAACCTCTTCGCTGAGACCATCTAGGCAATGGCTTTGCCCACCAGACTCTGGGTGATGGCCATCTTCTCTGGATTCTGAGTAGAGATCTCTGGGCCTTGGCCTTCAGCTCTGCCTTCAGGCCACTGGGATGGCAACTCTGCTCTCCTGGCTTTGAGCAAGTCCAACTGAATGATGACCCCTTGGCCCTATTCTTCTCCTTCATGAAAACCCTGTCCCTCAAGTTTGGGCAGTGGATTCAGCTCCATCCCCCTTGTAGTCAAACATTGTAGCCCAACACTCTGGAACCATTTTGGTGATGATCTGACTCTGTAACATAGGAGACCACGGCCCCACCCTTTGAGAACAAGGCAGCTCTGCTTCCTGCTCCTTGGCCCTGCTCCAGCAAATGTTACACAACACTTTAGCCCTACCAATAAATGCCCAGAGTCACCACACTCTGCCAGCAAGGCTCAGCCTGAAAGTGCTCAGCTCTGTCAGTTTGTGGGTCAGCAAGCCTACCTCCATGGACAAGTGCTTGGAGACACTCCACTTCATCAGTAAGCTTCCCGCTTGCAGGCATTCATCTCTCTTGCTCTATAGTTCAGCATGCTGTTCTCCTGGTTCTGCTGACACTGTTTCTCTCCCACTGCTTCTCATCGTCTGTGTTGTCTTCAGTGTTACAGTTCTCCTCACTTCCTTCTGAGCCCTCACCAGAATTGCTTTTGATGTCCATAATTTCACTAACAGTCTCTTCATAGCAATCTAGGATTTTCTATTTTAAAAAAAAACCCACTGCCATCAAGTCAATTCTGACTCATAACTCCCCCCATTGGGCTTCTCAGGCTAAAAATCTTTACAGAAATAGATTTCCCCATCTTCTTTCCATGGAGTGGTTGGTGGCTTTGAACCGCCAACCACCTTAGGCCCTGCTTCACCAGAGCTCCTCAGGTTTTCCTATTAGTAACTTAAAATTCTTCCTGCCTCTACTCATGGCACAAAGTTGCCATAAGTCATGAGCTGACTTCGTGCCAGCTAACAACATCAACGGTAGCATAGTGCCTAAGGCACCTGACTGCTCACCAGAAGGCTGGCGGTTCAAACCCACCAGCCACTCCTTGGAAGAAAGGTTGGGCAATCCTACTTTCGTAGTGATACTGCCTCAGAAACCCAAGGAGGGGTCGCTATGAGTCGGGGCCGACTCGACGGCAAACAACAACAACAACAACAACAACAACATCAACAACACTTACTGATATCTCTTGAATTTACTTTGAAATTCCAGAGAACCATGGCATAGCATATTAGATTGTGCACATGTTTAGATGTGTCATAATTTAAATGAGTCCTGGAATGTCACTGCATACCTGGTCAGATTGGTGCATGTGATAGATACATAGCTCCTTCCTTTCCTATGTTCCTGGTCTACAGCAAGTTAAGAAAATGGTTAGGGGGATGCTGTTCAGAGAGGTCAAAAAACCAATGAGAAGGAAAGAAAAGAGACCACAGAAGAGCTCCTCCCTCAATCCATCTGAGACAGCACATCAGCACAGACTGATGGTGACTAAGTAGGAAGAGCTGCATCTGCCATCCCGTGGCTGCTCTTCTGTTTGAGCAGCTATAGGTCTCCCTGTAAAGGACCTGTACCCTTCTAAACATTAAGAGGAAAACAGAAAGGCTATGTTCAAAAGACTTCTTAAACACAGTTAGCCTAAAGCATGATATGGGTATTGCTGTTATTTGTTGCTGTCAAGTCAACTCTGACTCGTGGTGACCCCCTGTGTGCAGAGTAGAACTGCTCTATAGGTTTCTCAAGGCTGTGAACTTTTGGAAGCAGATCTCCAGGCCTGTCTTCTGTGGTGTCTTTGAGTGGGTTCAAACTGTCAAGCTTTTGGCCAGTAGTGGAGCATTTAATCATTTGCGCCACCCAGGGACTGATGTGGGAATTAGTCCTTGCTTAATCCAGTGTCATC
Source organism: Orycteropus afer afer (assembly GCF_000298275.1). NCBI lineage: Eukaryota > Metazoa > Chordata > Mammalia > Tubulidentata > Orycteropodidae > Orycteropus > Orycteropus afer. Next base: position 6,646,828 of record NW_006921767.1, read on the forward strand.
TAAGGATTCTACTGAACACAGAGGTCTTCAAACATATATCTTTAACTTGCAGTCTTCTTTGGGAATTATGATGTCTTTGCCCCATTTCTTTTGGAAACAGAGCCTGAGGCAAAAGTTTATACACTAATATTTTATTTGTAAATGCAATCCCAGGGAAAATGGAGTGAGGGAAAAAGGAATGAGGGCAGGAGTGGTGACAGGCAGTGTGAGAAGGTGCAGACCAAATCAGCATGAAGCACAGCTGGTTTCTTGATCTTTGGCCACCTTCCTTGAGAGGCTGTATAAACCAGGACAAAGTGCTTGATGGGAGGAGATAAAATGGATTAATCTTTCAGCTCTTGTCTCCCATTGGTCAAAGGGCTACTGCATGGGGTGCTAGCACCTCTACTTATAGGGTGCATATGTTGGGGTTCAGGGGCATCTCATGCCTCAGCAGCTCCCGGGAGAGGAGAGGAGAGGAGTGTGTGTATGGACATAAGGCAGGACTGTGGGCTCATGCCCTAGAGAAGGCGATCAGACCACACAGAGGTGGTTGCCTCTGTGAGCTCAAATATAACAGGTACCTAACACAGTAGCTCAGAAGGAAGGTTGGGCACTCTACTTCCATAGTGATACTGCCTCAGAAACCCAAGGAGGGGTCACTATGAGTTGGATCCGACTCAACAGCAGTGAGTTTTTTTGAAAGACTAGCTTAAGACCCATTGCTATAGGAAATAATAGACTCTAGTTGTTATGGATTGAATTGCACCCCCCTTTCCAGGAAGATATGGTAAAGTCCTAACCCCTAGTACATGTGACTTTATTAGGAAATAGGGTCTTTGAAGATGTTATCAGCTAACTTAAGGTCATATTGGAGTAGGGTGGATCCTAATCCCATCTGAATAGTTGTCCTGAAGAAGGAGAGACAGAGGAAAGACGGCCATGTGAAGATGTATTTACAAGCCAAGGAACGCCTGGGGTGACCAGAAGCCAGAGGAACAAGAAAGGAACTTTCCCTAGAACTTTCAGAGGGGGCATGGCCCTTGGGGCACCCTGAATTCAGGCTTCCAGCTTCTAGAACGGTGAGACAATAAGTTTCTGTTCTTATATGCCTCCCAGTTTGTGGTATTTTGTTACGACAGCCCTAGGAGACTAATACACTGGTGGAATAATTAAGACTAATGTTTTTGGAGGAGCTCTGGTAGCATAGTGGCTAAGACACTTGCCTGCTAACCAGACGGCTGGTGGTTCAAACCCGCCAGCCACTCCTCGGAAGGAAGGTTGGGCAATCCTACTTCCGTAGTGATACTGCCTCGGAAACCCAAGGAGGGGTCGCTATGAGTCGGGGCCGACTCGATGGCACATAACAACAACAATGTTTTTGGAGCACTTACTCTGCACCAGGCATTCTTCTAGGTTTTTTACACTGTTTATTTATTTGGTACTATTTTTAAAGCCATTTCTCAGGAAAGGAAACTCAGACACAAGAGTTTAAATTAACTCACTCAAGATCACACAGCTAGTAAACTATAGAGGCAGAGTTTGAATCTAAGCAGACTGGCTCTCCAGCCTGCTTTCTTTCCTATTAAACTTAATACACACCCAACAATACAGCATACAGTCATAATCGCTCGCTCCACCCCTTACCAACTATGTGATGCAGGATGAGGAAGCAATCTTCTGTGGCTTCAGCTTGCTAATCTGTAACATGCATGTGAGCATTCACTGGGATTTCATGAGAATAAACATTTTGAAATAAGTCATGGAAAGCACTACTTCAATGCCTGGCTCAAAATGAACACACACTAAAATTAAGGTGGGGGCTGTGGGGGTTCAGTGGTAGAATACTCATCTTCCATGTGGAAGACCCAGTCTCCATTCCCAGCGCATGCATCTCATGCGCAGCCAACGCTTGTCCGTTTGTGGAGGCTTGCATGTTGCTATGATACAAACAGGGTTCAGACAGTGGAACCTCCAGACTAAGATGGACTAAGAAGGAAGGCCTGGTGATCAACTTCTGAAAATCAGTCAATGAAATCAGCATACTGGTCTAAATGGTAACATGAAGACAGTCAGGACTGGGCAGTTTTTGTCATGCATGGGGTCACTACAAGTCAAAGGGAACTTGATGACAACTAACAACAACAATAAATTTAACATGCTCTTAATATTATCAAATAATTTTTAAGTGTTTTCTTTTTTCTTCCCTGAAATAGTGCTTATTGAATTTAATGTACTTTTTCAACACAAAGACTCACAATTGGCTTCTTTCGAGTTTTAATTTGGTCACCTCCTACATCCCCCAAAGAGTTAAGGGCTTGACTACTAACCAAGGTTGGCAGTTCAGACACACCCAGAGGTATGTTGGAAGAAAGGACTAGTGATCGACTTCCAAAAGGTCCCAGCCTTGAAAACCCTGTGGAGCACAGATCTGCTCTGAAATATATGGGGTCACTGCAAATCAGAATTGATTCGACAACAACTGTTTTTTTTTTTTTTTTTAACTTCCTCAAAATGTGCAGTGAATTGTACACAAAGTATTAGACAGATTGATGGTTGAGCGTGCAGCGACCCCATATACTATCTGCAAAATCCAAATTGAGTGAGCTAAGATGCCACAGTGACAGAAGAGAGCCGTTTGGATAATTGCTGATCATCCAAAGGGATAAAGTAAACCTTTGCAGGAGACCTCATCTTTATACTAGATTATTATAATGCTTAAGCAAAATCTCTGACTTCAAAAATGCCTTATAAATTTGGTGTGAATGCCTGTATTAAGTTTAATGTCATCTTATTTTTCTGTTTTATGAGTCATGTCAGTTTTTCTCTGGAGCTTGAAAGAAGTACTATCCATTAACAGAAGAGAAAGTCATTAAATGACTCATCTGTCACACTGCACAGGGACACTCACCCCAGGTTTTATTTTATGTGCTCGTTTCGGTGTGAGACAACAAGATACTAATCCCACAGCTGACCCTCAGCCCTGGCCCCTCTTGAAACCTTCCTGAGGCTATTTCCAGAATATTCCTTATCAGAACACACATCACTGTCCTCTGTCTGAGGCAGCAGGTTTTGCATAGCTACACATCAATAGTTCATTGATCGACTGAGTAGAAGAAGGAAGAGTTTCACAAAACTAAATTGTTCAACTCAATGGACCTTATCCTTGCAAGCAACACATTTAAAAATTTTAATCATATTTGAAAGAAATGTGTCTGGAAGGTATATGTTCTAGTCAGAAATAATTTGGTTGTAAGTGACAAAAGCCTACTCAGATGAGCTTAAGTGAAATGGAGAATTTATGGAGAGGATACAGAGTGTCTTATGGGATAAAGGGCAAACAATGGCCAAGGTTTCCTAAGGGACAGACAAATCATTACACAGTCACTGGTCCAAGTCATACTCTTGGGGGACATGCAGTTCTTGATTGATTATTGATTAACAAACTATAATGAACATTCAGGGTCATGATCACTTGTCTGGGAGGCAGGGATGTGGTTTTGGTTCTAGTTCTGGCTCTAGCCAGCACTGGAAGAGTCAACATTTGTCAGGAGTTCTCAGGTAAGGTGCAGCCAAGTGGTAGTGCTGGGATTCAAACCCATGCAGGCTGGCTCTAGAATTTATATCTTGATCACAGACACATTGCCTTGCATATCTTATGTTGCAGTTGCCCCTACACTAAATGACTTCAAACTAATTTGCTTTAGTTATCTTATTTCCACTTTTAATGTTTTTAAAAATGATGGCTCCTAATTCCTGTTAGTTGTCACTTTTTGTTGTTGACAATGTACCTGCCTCTAGCAATAACCCCTCCTTTTTTCTCTTCTAATATGCTGTTTCTAATCCATTATGGACTAGGAAACCGGAAATTAACAAGATAATTACGCTTGTTCCACATGCTATAATTGTGACTAATTGAGTCTGGCCACCTTGATAGTCAGCATCATTCTGTTCCACCCCCACCCACTGCGCTCTTTGTCTTGTAATTGTTTGATTGGTGGCTCTTGTATCTGTCTCCTCCTCTAGACAGTCTGGTCTTCTGAGGGAAGGTAATGAGCTTAATTCACCTTTGTCTCCCTCTGTTCCCTTCCCCCAGCACCTAGCACAATGCTTTGCATATGTTAGGTGACTAATAAATATCTGCTAAGACTATTAAGTAATTAGGTTCTGAGTAATGGCCTAACGGCTTGCCTATAAGTTAATTAGATGGGCTTTACCATTAGCCTTTGGGATATCTGTTTTAGCTGTCCAGAGGCCTTTGGGACTTTCTCAGTTGTGTCTTGGATACTTGAGATTATGGGACAAAAAGATCAATGAAGTCTTTCTTTAGTCCTCCAGTAGCTATTTATTGAGTCTCTACCATAATATTAATAATAACAGCAGCTTATACTTTTTGGATATTTACCATATCCAACAGGTATAAGGTAAAACATTCAAAGCACCTTATAAATAAAACCAAAACCAAACTTACTGCCATCAAGTCATTCCTGACTTGTAGTGACCCTTCCTTGGGTTTCCAAGGTGGTATCACTATGGAAGTAGATTAACTAACCTTTCTTCTGAGGAGTGGCTGGTGGGTTTGAACCGCCAGACTTCTGGTTAGCAGCACATGTCTTGGACTCCACCTATCTTGTCAGGCTAAAATGAACGAATGTGTTTATAAGGGTTTTTTACCTTATAAACACATTCATTCATTTTAGCCTGATGAGGTAAGTCGAGCCAAATACAATAGATACTTATTATCATCATCCCCTTTTATAAATGAGGAGACTAAGGTACAAAGAGCAACTTTCTCAAGGCCTCAAGCTAGCAAGAAAAGGAGTTACACTGCTAGGTGTTGAGAACATAGACGTGAACAAGACAGGGAAGGTGCCTGCCTCATGAGGTTGGCATTCTAGTGAGAAAGCCAGGTAAAAACAAATAAACATACTGATCCACAAAATAATGTTCTGAAAGGAATAAACAGTCTGTCATAGAAAATAATGCAAGGGAAGGTGGTCCAGAAGGGCATCTCTAAGGGGGGCATATTAATTAATCTATTACTGCAGAACAAGTCACACAAAAATCTAGTGCTTAAAATAATGCACATTGACTATTCATAGTTTCTGTAAGCAGGAATCTAGGAGAAATTAACTGGGTGGTTCTGGCTCTGAAATTCTCAAGAGGTTACAGTCAAGATGTCAGCTAGCTCTGCAGTCATCCAAAGGCTTGATTGGGGCTGGTATCAGACAGGGTTCAACCAGACAAGCAGAACTTGTAGGAGATTGTATAGATATAGATCTAAGTTGATAGATAACAGTGTGTAATCATTGAGTTGTGGGACCTGGTTAAGCTATACGTATAAGAAGTCTCCACATCTCAGCATGAAGTCCACAGGGCAGGCTGGTCAGGAAAGGAAAATCACAAGCAACTGTGCTTATGAGGATGAGCACAAGCTAGGACCCCACAAGGACAGACTGAGATTTGTGTCCATTCTTGCATCTGAATCTGGGGACAAGAACATTCCACAGAAGCCAGGGCCCTTCCTTGTGGATCTACATATACACACCTGGCCCAAAAAAATGAGTCAGCAAATTAGCAACGAAATGTTTGTTCCCGTTCCAACCTCCAAATCTCTGGGAATTTCCCCTCTGGCCTCCCCTAACTGGAAACATACAAGAGAAGAGAAGCCTGCAAAATGTTGTTTCAGCTTCACTAAGCTAATGCACTGCAAAGCCATCACACTCACTTGCCTGGCTGCTTGCTGAAGGAAGATCTTGGTTCCTCACAGAATGAACCTGTGTTGGCAGGAGGTCTCAGTTCCCCACCATATGTTTCACTGCTAGAGTGTCCTCACAACATGGCAGCTGGCTTCCCCCAGAGCCAGTGATCCAAAAAGAGCAAGGAGGAAGCTGTAGTGTCTATGACCTGGTCTTGGAAGTCACATACTATCACTTCTGACATATTCTGTTTATCACAAGCGAGTCACTAAATTCAGACCACACTCATGAGGAGAGAATCAGATGGACATTTTGAAGGGAGGAATGTCAAAGAATTTGCAGGTATATTTTAAAACTATCTCAGCTGATGGAATTTAAGCTATGAAAAGGTAAAATTCAAAAAGCCAGAGAAGAGTCTCAGGCAAAGGGGACAGCAAGCCAAGGGACCCTGAAAAATTTGACGTGTGCAGCACTTTCCCAGAAAGTCAGTATGGTTACAGTGCAGGCCTCCTCGATCATAAGAGGGGTTTGTGTTTGAATCTAAGTGCAAGGAGAAGCCATTGTGAAGTTCAAGAAACATGATCCAGCCTGATTTGCATTTTTGAAGTATCACTTAGGCTGCTTGGTGTTGAGCGGGTTGGAGGGGTCAGAGTGGCAGCAGGGTGTCCAGAGCATGCATGGCAACTCCAGGTCTGTTCTTGTCCTGGCTCTGCCATTTATTTGATCATTTCACTTAACCTTTCTGAGCCTGATTGTCCTCATCTGTAAGATGAGGTGACAGTTCCCTGCACACCTCACAGCATGATGGCAGGACATATGAGGAGAATGCACCTGGAAACACATTGTAAAGTCCAGAATGCTCTGCAGATACAGTTGGGGAGCTTTTGACTGACCTGCTCGGGGTTAACACCACTTCCAAAGTTTAGATACTTTAACTCCCAAAGAACACAGTGATCATACGACCATTTTCGCTTCAATACATCTATTCGCACAATTGCTATTCAACACTTTAGAAGGTTTCATATCCACCAAAGCGTTTAAATGACCAAGAACCATCACATCCTGTGCACTGCTGAGGAGATCACAGTGACATCATGTGTTACCATCCTTGATGATGCAGACCACCCTGGCCACGTGGCATCCACTGTCTTAGGTCAACACTCTAGGAGCAAGAATCTAAGATAGGAATTTTGTGCACATGATTTATTGAGGCCATGTTCTCAAAGGAAATCTGTGCAGGAGTAAGGGAAGGAAGATGAGTCAGGGGAATGAACAGTTAAATGTCATTCCAGAAGAAGTCTGGCCTAAGCATGAGCCCATGGGGAGCTGGAGAGGTTGTGCTGCTCAGAGGCCAGGAGGCTTGGCTAGTGATCAATATTCCTGTCCCATCCTGTTCCAGCTATTTACTGCTATGTAATAATTCACCACAAGATTTAGTGGCTTTAAACAGCAGTTTTCATTTATTATCTCTCACTGTTTCTTTGGTCAAAATTTGGGAGTGGCATGGCTGTACAGAGCAATTCTCACTCGGGGTCCCTACAGGGTGCAGGTAGATGGAGGCTAGGGCTTGGTTCATTCGAAAGGCTTCTTCATTCACATAGTGGTGCCTGGGCAGAGAAGACTTGAGTCACTGGGGCTGCTCAGGTTTCTCTCTATCTCGTGGGCTCTCCATGTAGACTCTCCAGCATGGTGGCTTCAGGGCAGCTGGGCTCCTTACATGGCAGCTCAGGACTCCAAAGGCACATGTCCACAGGCAGCAAAGACAGCAGGCCTAAGCTGCTGCAAAGCTGCTTACTACCTAGTTTTATATGGCTCATTCTGTTCCTTAGAAGGGAACCTTCAAGGGGATGGGAATTAGAATTCACCTTTTGATGGAAGAAGTGTCAGAGAATATTGTGGGGAGCGTGTCACCTCTCAGTCATCTCTAGATCAGGTGTCTTTTGCCAGCCACTGCCCAGCCTTTGAAGAAGGGCACAGGAGTGAGCTGTTAGCAACCAGCACTATAGCAGTTGGGGGAGTGGTACCAGACCTTGTAAATGGTATATGGGAGGAATAGCAACAACACCTGCTATGGTGACATGACCAACCAGCTCTGTGCAGACCAACAAATCACATCATGTCCTTACATGGCACAAACTGCTAATCATTCTTCAAGTATGAACATGAAGCAGCTTCTTAAATGGAAGAATATTTTTAGAATTTCTTTTAGAGAAATTGCAGTTTTGGGGGTATACTATTTAGACACAAATAAAAGTACTCTTTTAGAACATTTATAATGGGCCACATTCTGTTCCAAGTACTTTTAGATAATGACAGATTTAATGCTTACAGCCCATATGTGCCACTATGATCCCCATTTTACAGAGGAAAGTGAAGTCCAGAGATATTAAATAACTTGTCCAAGTTCAAACAGCTGAAAAGTGATAGGGCTAAAGTTTGAACTGTGGCATCTGGTTCCATGATCTATGCTGTTAACCATGCTCTTAGCATTTGGCCGCTCTGAAGCTGTTACTGTTTTTATTCGTTGTCATCAAGTTAGCTCCAACTCATGACCATCCCAAGTACAGCAGAACAAAACATTGCCTAGTCTTGTACCAACTTCATGATTGTTGGTCTATTTGAGTTCAGCTGGACAATATTCTACTGGAATCCATAGGGTTATCATTAGCTAAGTTTTTGAAATAAATTACCAGATCTCTCTTCCTAGTCTGTCTTAGTATGGAAGAACCACTGAAACCTGCCCACCATGGGTGGCCCTGCTGGTCAGCATCACAGCAACACAAGCCATCACAGTACAATAAACTGATAGACAGCTGGTGGTCAATTCTGGAGTGGAATCCAGTAAAAACAACTGATCTACTATATAATTATTTAAATTTGTTGTTGAGTTTAAATATAACCACCAAAAATAAAAGAACCCAAAGGTCTACAACCACATTTCAAAGACAGAACGCCACACATTCTGGGAGGCCCATGTAAAACCCCTGCATAAGCTCCTCTTCCAAAGCAAAAATGTTGAATAAACCAAACCCAAGGCTATGTGAGTCAGGGAAGAGGTGTCCTGGAAAAGCACATGTAACTGAGGTTCAAATTCCAGCATTAGCAAAAAACCCTTTAGACTCTACCCTGAGTAGAGACTTCTAATTGAACAGTTAGTGTATTCAATTATAAGACTGGAAGTTCAAGTCCACCGAAGTGCCTCAGAAGAAAGGCCTGGTGATCTGCTTCCAAAAATCAGTATTGAAAACCCTATGGAGCACAGTTTTATTTTGACATGCATGGGGTTGCTGTCAGTTGGAGCTGATATCACAGCAACTTTTTTTTCCCCCAGTTGTAACTAACCTGCAACAGAGGAAAGATGTGAAAAAGAGTATAGTCTGCAAGCAGACTCTCTCTCCTGGTAGTCAGATGAGGGAAGTCAACTGATTTCCCCAATGAGGTATGCTTTCCATTGAACTTGTGCTTTCAATTAACCAGATGAAGAAAAATTCCATTTTTTAGGCTCTTTTCCAGATCATGATTTTCTTCCTGATTCTCAGCTCCTGAACATTTCCTCTTTCTTCGCAGCTATTTGGCACTAGGCAATCTGATCTTTCTGCTTTGTGGATTGTGTGTGTGTGTGTGTGTGTGTGAGCACGCAGGTGTGCTGGTGGGGGGTGGGGGGTGGGGGTACAATACTTTGCACAGTCATGGACTACCAGATAAAATGCCCTTGATCTGATAGGTTTGCTTCAAACCATCAGCTTGCATCGCTCGACAATCCGGCAGCCTCCAGCTGATGGATTTGCAGAAGTGCTCAAGGATAATTGGCATTTTAATGGGAAAATGCCATGTTCCCAAGTGTCAGAATAGCAATAAGATACCCCAAGAGCCATTAACACAGTTCTTAGGTAATTAAAGTTGCTCACCCATCAGTCTTGGTCTCAGAACCTACCCCATACTTGCAGCAGGGCTTCTGGGGATGCCTGATCTTTGCAAACCACTCAATTGGAACTCTAATGATCAAACGGCTCTTCCCATTCAAATACATGCAAAAGGCACCAAGGAGCAGTAGCTACCTCTGTCTGTCATTGCCTCTCTTCCATTGTCTTTGGCCAGGCTCGGGCTAGTTAAGAATTACGAGAACCATAGAAGGAATAATTATTAGTAACCCTTCTGGTACCAATTTACAAAACCCACATTTTTAAAAAGGTATTTTGATACAATGTATCCACATTTATTGAGTGTTGACAGATGCCTGGTAGGGTATGTGGTGCCCTTAGCTTGGGAAGTAAGGCTGCATCTACAATTTGGTTTCCATTTACCACCTTGGCTGGGTGTTCCAGTGTCTGCATGATTGTATGTACTGGCCCTTGCTAATGTTTAATGAGCATTTATTAAGTGCTCCAGCATTATTTCATTCCATCTTTATAACTTGTTACCCCCATTGCACATATGAGATAATTGAGGTTGAGAGAAAGTTGATAGATTTGCAGAAGTGCAGAAGTGTCCAAGGCCACACAGGTATTAGAAATTAAGCCCTGATTGTCTGATTCTGGAGCTCAAGGTTGAAACTACTGCACTATTTCTCACTCAGCTTTCAGAATTCTCAGGCAATTTATTTCTATACCTGTTACAGAAGTATGAAAAAATTCTTCTCATTTTGACCAAAGGGTTCTTCCTGCAGCCTTCTTGGAAACATGGAATACGGCCCAGGATAATATGTGATGGTTGGGCTGATGGCTTTGAGATGAGGCTGGTGTGGGAAAATGGTGTTTTCTTTCCCCTGGCAGGCACAGTCTTTAGTAAGAGAGATCTAAGAGCCAGGGTTCTGACAGGAAACAGATGGCTCACTCAAACTGCGTAATTTGTGGACTGTTTAATAAAGGACTCTACAAAGCTGCGGGCAAGGTTTTAAAAAATGAGTAAGGAATGGGGAAAAATTCCAAGTCAGGCAACAGTGGGGAGTGCTTGCCTCCTGTGGAAATGCAAGGTGGTGACTCCAGGTACCCAGAGAGGGTAGCTACATGGGCAGGGCTGGCTGCCAAGCATGTAGGACACACATGATCCTTAGTGAAGTATCTAGGAGGGAGTCAGGAGAATAAACACCCTACCTTCATTCTTTGAAAAAAAAAAAAAATTTGAATATTTATTATATGCCCACCATTGTTATAAATATGTGTAATAATGCTTTTAACCCACAAAAACAACTTTATGAGGAAGGTACCATGAGCTCTATTTTATAGATAAAAGAATGAAGATGCAGAGAAACTAAAAGACTTGTCCAAAGACACACAGGTAGAAAGGGTTGAAGCTGAAATTTGAAGAACTTTCTACAGTGTAGACAGTTCCCATTTCCCCACCTCTCATCTAATTTTCAGTGCCCCCTAAGCAGGATTCTACCTCTCATCATTCCATTAAACTGCTCAGCTAATTGCCAAATCCATTGAGCTCTTTTTTATAACCCTAGTTGATTCCTCATAAATATTCTTGGAATACTCTTGTCCCTTTCTACTTCTGTTGACTTTTTTTTTTTTTTCCAATTTTTTATTGTGATCTGGGTGAAATTTTACAAAGCAGATTCATTTTATACTCAACAGTTCATACACATTTTGTTTTGTGACACTGGTTACATTCTGTGCAGTGTAACAGCTCTCCTCTCACCTCCTCCCTTTGGTTATACCCTTTCCCTGTGTTCTTCTTGCCTGCACATTCCTGTCTCCCTGCCTTTCTTCTTGTGCAAATGCTGCCCTTCCGATTTCCTGTGGTTGACTGTTCTAAGGAGTGCATCTCCCTGGTGTAAGTGGTCAGCTCATAGGGCTGTCTATTGTTTGGCTGAGTGTTTATGAGTTTAATTCCCAGCCCAAAGGGTGACACAAGGCCATAGTTTCGGGGTTTTACTAGTCTCTATTATTATGAGTCGGGGCCGACTTGATGGCAAATAACAACAACAACAAATTATTATAGTAAGCCTGGTCTTTTTTATGATTTTGAATTTTGATCCACATTTTTCTCCCACTCTATCCAGGATCTCCAATTTTGATCCTTTTCTGAGTGGTTGGCATTAGTAGCCAGGCACACTATCTGTTCCTTCTGGTCTCAGGGTCCTATAGGCTAAGGTTTTTATGGGCCATTAGTCCTTTGGACTATCTGTTGACTAATCCTTTTTTTCTCTGTTTAAAATGTTCTATCCTTGGTTTCTTTTCTTTTTAGTCTCATGGCCTCAATCTCATTCTTGTCCTGCCATCCACTCCCTTGCCAGGGCCTGCCGTTGGCCAAAGCCAACCCAAATCCAAAGGACAAGGGAGCCCCATAATCAGGATACAGTTCAGAGTGTCAGCCTTCCCATGACCCAGCAGATAGGCCAGAATGAAGTGGGGGAAAGAAGATATCCAATACAACAGTGTAATACAACAGAGACAGGTATAAAAGAATATCGTTGTTGTTATCACCAGCTGAGTCAGCCACGACTCATGCCACATAATGCTACCTGGTCCTGTACCATTCCTGTGTTCACTTATAGATTTGACCATTGTGATCTATGAATTTTTCATTGGCTAATTTTCAGAAGTAGTTCTCCAGGCCTTTCTTCCTAGTTAGTATTAGTCTGGAAGCTCCACTGAAACCGAACAGCGTCATAGCAACATGAAAGCTTCCACTGACAGAAGGGTGGCGGCTGTCCATGTGCTTGGGTATTGATTGGCTAGGATTTATCCTAGGTCTGCTTCGTGGAAGATAAGACATCTACCACTGAACCACCACTGCCCCAACAAAATATTAAGTGAGACTAACTTAATGCCACACATCGGGCTGTTGGGAAAAGTACTTATTTCCTTACTTATTTGCATTTGTTTGTTTGTTTTTAAAATGATGAACATATTGGCTTCTTTCTGCCCCTTCATTCATTCATCTGAACAGGAAGAATTAATTGAATGATGACTTTGGGGCAGACTAGGCCTGGCAGGTCAATCCTTTCCCCATGTGTCCCATTGGGGACCTGCCTGCCTGTAGAAAGTGATTGCTCAAGTCTTGTCTTAGCCATGCAGGTAGTTCAGCAATAAATTCCTGCCCCTGAGGAGAAAGGCCTATGATTTTCCAGCATTTCCTGAGACTGGGTGGGTTAAATACACCAAATTCTCGGAGGCAGTATTAGTGAGTTAAACCAAAAAAAAACCAAACAAACTCACTGCCATCAAGTTGATTCAATTCATAGTGACCCCTTCTTGGGTTTCCAAGGTGTTATCTCTATGGAAATAGATGGCCCAATCTTCCTTCTCAGGAAGATGGTTTGAAACACCAGTCTTCTGGTTAGTAGTCAAATGCCTTAGGCACTATGCCACCTGAGCTCCCATTAGCAAGTTATTTGGCTATATCTAAATACATCTTCTGATCCATCTTTTTTTCAGAAATAAAACTGATATTTTGATCTCCATCCACCTTACACCTGTGCCATTGACAACTGAGTCCCAAGTTGAGCACAAAGAGGTATCAGGTACCAAACAGACATACCTCCAAGGGCTTACAAAAAAAGCAGATGAACCACTCTGCCCTCTTGCCACAGGGCCCCAGACTCCACCCACCTTCCATACTCCCACCCCATCAGTTTGTAAAAACAAAAGCCCAGAGCAAGGAGGCAGTTGGAGCTATCTCTTAACTGATGGGTGCCTAGGGGATAACACTGTTCATCTTTCAACCCTCTCCATGAAGGACAGAAGGGGTGCTTCATTTCTGAAGGCATGTGAAGGGAGTTCCAAAAGGATGACCACAGAATTGGGGCGGTGGGGGAGCAATGGAAGAGAGAGAAGGGAGAACACAGAACAAGGATGGGTCCCACAGATGTCAAGGAATGTGGCTGTATTTGAGCCACCCTGCCAGTTGCCGTGGAGTTTATTCTGACTCATGGTGACCCCTTGTGTGTCAGTGTAGAGCTAGTTATACTCCATAGGGTTTTCAGTGGCTGATTGTTTGGAAGTAGATCACCAGGGCTTGCTCCTGAGGCACCTCTGGGTGGACTCAAACCTCCAACTTTCTAGTTAGCAGTCAGGCACCTCATCTGTTTGCACCACCCAGGGAATTCTCTTCGTCTCTTGTACTGTTAAAAGAAACACTAAAAGCGGGTGGCTTTAAAGAACAGAAATTTATTTTCTTGCAGTTCTGGAGGCTAGAAGTTCAAATCAGGGTCTCAGCTTTGTCACTTCTTTCCTGGTAGGTAGTCCTGGGCATTTCTTGGCTCCTTGGCTTGTGGATGGTCCTCACATAGCACCTGTCTCCCTACCTTCTGGCCCCACCCCTACAATGTGTGTGTGCCTCTTTCTCTAATCTGCTCTTTTCATAGCTCAGATGTGATTCGATTTAGAGAGCCTACCTTCAGGAATGACATAACTAGCAGATCAAAGAAAACCCTATTCCTAAACAGGATTACATCCATAGGTATAGAGGGGTTAGAATTCCAACACATATTTTGTGGGGACACAATTTAATCCAAAACTGGAATGGTCTAATTACCTATTGCTGTGCAACAAACCACCCCAAAACTAAGTGGCTTCAAGCAACAACCATTTTATTATATGTTATGATTTTGTGGGTCAGGGATTTAGGCAGGGCTCTGCAGAGGATTCTGCTGCTCTACATGGTACTCAACTGGTGAGTGGGCTGGTCTGAGGGGTCCAAGTCAGCAACATATATCTCTGTTTGCTTGGTAAGAATGGCTGGAAGGCTGGACTTAGCTGAGAGTACCAATCAGAGTGTCTACACATTGCCTTTTCAGCTCCGCAGTCTCAGGTTAGTCAGGCTTCTTAAATGCTATCTCAGGGTGCCTGGAGAATATTCCAAGAGACCTGGGTGGCAGCTGAAAGGTGTCTTTTGGCCTAGTCTCAGAAGCCCCAGAATGTCCCATGTCAAGCATGTCACTATGGCCAGACCACACTCAAGGGAGAGGGAAAGAGATTCCACCCCTCAGTGGAAAGAGTAGCGGCTATCCTTTATTTGCCCCAGAAGGTTCTGGCAGAAAGCATCTCTCAAGTGAAGCAAATACAGGTGGAGAAGTCCCTCTCCTAGGACCTCCTATGTGACTTAATTATCTGCCCCATGAGAAAGCAGGCATTGGCTGCCAGCCCAGCAGAAGGCATTGCCAGAGAAGCTGAAAGGGCCACAAAAGGAGATAACAGTACCAGTTATGAAATGTTTGTCCCTTCCTCCCCAGCCTGCCTCTTAAGCCCTAAAACAGTAGCAGAGGAAGGCTGAGAAATGGAGGAGAAAAGTGATGAAGGGCAAACCACTCCCCCTTCCCTCTCCAGAACACTTGGGTCAAGCCATAGGACTCAGGATCAGCATTCAATTGGACATGAGATTGAAACTTTAAACTTGCCTGTGTTGGACTTCTAAAACATGAAAGAGATCAAGAATCCATGGATTTGATGAACTCTCATTAGCATAGTGCCTAAGGCACTTGACTGCTAACCAGAAGGCTGGTGGTTCAAACTCACCAGCCACTCCTCAGAAGGAAGGTTGGGCAATCTACTTCTGTAGTGATACCGCCTCAGAAACCAAAGGAGGGGTTGCTATGAGTCGGGTCTGACTCAACAGCACATAACAACAACAACAGTAAGAGAGATTAGACATCATACAATTGAAGACATTAATTAGAGAGAAAGAAACTGTTGTTTGTGTCTTCACTGAATCGAGATGATTCAATAAACTGGTGATATGTGTATAATAACACACAGATGTCATATAGTTAGCAAAAGATAGTTTTGTCAGGCTTCAACATTCTCCTTTGCAAAGAAAGGACTGAAAGTCCTCTTAAATGACTCATTGTAGGGCCGCCATCTTTGCTCAGGGATGAAACAGGGACATGGGGGAAAGGGAGTTGAGAAAGAACAAGGGCAATGGTGGGGGAGAGACAATGGGAAGGAAGACCAGAGAGCACAGACTGAGGAGGGACCCCTGGTGCCTGAGGAGAAAAGGAAAATGTGTGTTTTGCATCATCATCTGGACTTTGTGTTTGGCACCAGTCGTGAAAAGGAATGTTTCCTTCTAGAATGGACTTTGGCAGCATACCGTTGCTTGGCAAGTTGCTCTGGTGGTGTAGTGCCCAAGGAATTTGACTGCTAATCAGAAGGGTGGCCATTCAAACCCACCAGTCACTCCTCGGAAGGAAGACTGGGCACTCTTCCTCTATAAAGATACCTCCTTGGAAACCCAAGGAGGGGTTGCTATGAGTTAGAATTGACTCGACAGAGGAGATAGAACTGGATTCAGGCCAAGCATTAGAGTTGCAAAGCCTGTGCCTTTCCCATGAGCTATACTGCCTCTTCTACTACCTCTCTGTCAGTTTTTTGTACTGGGATTGCTGGAGTGATGATGCTGGAAGCTACCCCACCAATATTTCAGATACTAGCAGAGTCATTCATCTTGGACATGTTTCAGTAGAATTTCTTGAAACAGACTATGAATGAAAGCGTGGCAATCTACTTACAAAAATTAGCCAAAGAAAACATTGTCTTACTTCCTTGCTTTGGAAAATCAGTTGCTAGAGGAGGGCATCTTGTTTGGTAAAGCAGAGGGCCAGTGAGGGCGAGGGAGAGCCTTGGTAAAAGTAATCGACCCAACAGCCACAAGGACAAACTCGACCATACTGGAGACTGGGAGGATGATGCAGGCCCGGGAAGTGCTTCGTTCTGTTGGACATAAGATTGCCATGAGTTACTCTTAACTCTATGGCATCCATCTCTATCTATTTATCTAATCTATCCTATCTCTTGTACACAGGGAAGTAGGGAATCCTAGGCCTTACAACCCTTCCAAACCAAAACCAAACTCACTGCCGTCAAGTCGGATCCGACCCATAGCAACCCCTCCTTGGGTTTCCGAAGCAGTATCACTACAGAAGTAGATTGCCCAACCTTCCTTCTGAGGAGTGCCTGGTGGATTTGAACCACCAGCTTTCTGGTCAGCAGTAAAATGTCTTAGGTGCTACATCATCAGAGGTCCTTTAGAACCCTTAGAGGAGAAGAAATTCGGAGTAGTTGCCACTCCCATAATTCTTGGGCCTTCCAAAGAGAAAAACTGATCAGTCAATAAAGGACTGAGATGTGTATGTGTGTGTATGTGTGTGTGTAGGCGGGTGGTGGGGCATGCATGTGGATCATGTTAGGATAATATTTCTTAAGAGGTAAAATCATAACTCTCATGCACATAAAATAAATATGTTATTTAATTCATTAATTAATGAAAGAACTAGTAAGAGGTCACAACCAGTTCAAGATGAATGAAAAAAAAGTAGACACACATACAAGTAGTCAGAATGATAAAATGGATATGCTAATAGATGCAATAATGATTTTTTGCAAGGCAGTGGGGAAGTCAGTTGTATCTCCACTTGACAAAATTTCCCCTTTTCATTATTATCAGCTTTTACAACTTACAGATTTGAAATAGCTCATTTAAGACAATGAAAGGCACAGGCCCCTATGGAATCAAATAACCCAACCAGAATGTGTGCCTGGTATTTCATTGAAAGTACATCAATAATCTTTTTGGTCATTTCAGAGACTTTCACAGTCTTTGTTTGATTGAAGTCATCTGTGAGTTTCTAGGCCTGCCATCTACGTAGTTATCCAAGTTTGGCAGTGACTGTCTGGAGAAGCAAGAGCTTCACTCCTGCTGGTCCCCAGACCTGCCTTACCCTCTGGGACAATTTTTCCAGTATCTGCCCCCAAGCCAGGGTGAGCTCTGACAGCGCAGTGGTTAAAGCAGTCAGCTATTAACCAAAAGATTGGCAGTTTGAACCCATCAGCCCCTCCGTGGGAGAAAGATGAGGCAGTCTGATTCCATAAAGATTTATAGCCTTGGAAACGCTATGGGGCAAGTTGCTCTGGTGGTGTAGTACCCAAGGAATTTGACTGCTAATCAGAAGGGTGGCCATTCAAACCCACCAGTCACTCCTTGGAAGGAAGACTGGGCACTCTTCCTCTATAAAGATACCTCCTTGGAAACCCAAGGAGGGGTTGCTATGAGTTGGAATTGACTCGACAGCAGGGTGTTTGGTTTGGTTATGGTACAGGGTTGCTGTAAATCAGAATTGGTTCAATGGCAGTGGTTTTTGGTTTCGGTCTCCTCACCCCACTTTTGTTTTGTTGTGTTGTTGTTGTTATGTGCCGTCGAGTCGGCCCCGACTCATAGCGACCCCTCCTTGGGTTTCCGAGGCAGTATCACTACGGAAGTAGGATTGCCCAGCTTTCCTTCCGAGGAGTGGCTGGTGGGTTTGAACCGCCAGCCTTCTGGTTAGCAGTCAAGTGCTTTAGCCACCATGCTACCAGAGCTCCTCACTTTTGTTTTAGGCTTCTTTTATTTCTAAGGAAAACCTCTGTGTGTGTGTGTATGTGTGTGTCCCCTTCTATTTCCCCTCAGACACTTCTCTCTTCATGCCAGAGTCTCTTCTATCTTTTGACAATAACCAGAATGGTGAATTCATTACCAACTGAAAAACTAATTCCTTTATCATAAGGGCAAACTAAGCACCTTAGATTCAACTCCCACTCATGGTAAACTGTGGTAGTTAAATTTGTTTGTCAACTTGGTTGGACCTGGTTGAGTGGCTGGGCTGCTGGTGGTAGTTATTCCCCATGATGAGACTGGCAGTCAGCTCCATGGTGGGATCTACCACAAGCAGCTGAGTAGCTGCCTTTGGGATGTGGTCTGCTTCCTGTATGTAAGGAGAAGTCTTGGGGATAGTCTCTTGCTTATGGCATGCTTGGACCCTGAATGTGTAGCCATGTCATTGTTCAGCAGCCTGCCATGCTCTGCTAAACTTGGGACTTTCAATGGACTTAAATCAATGGCCTGCCATGTGGTTCAGTAGCATTGGGACTGTGTCATTTTATTTGTTGACCTTGGGTTTGTTAGCCTCAGCAGTCAGTAGCTGCCTGAGTGAAGAGATGCCTCTAGCTTCAGTGGGCCTAGAGCAAGAGGCAGAGCTGAAGCCCATGGCAGAGGGGCTTTCACCCAGCCTCTAGAGCCTGGTACTTTGAACTTGGACTTCTAGCCTCCCAAACTGTAAGAGAATAAACTGTTTGTTAAGGCCATCTCATTTGTGGTATATTCCTGTCAGAGCGGCACTAGGTAACCAGAACATAAACTTATGTATGTCAGAGTAGAACTGTGCTCCACCATGTTTTGAGTGGCTGATTGTCTGAAGTACATTCCTAGGCCTTTCTTCCAAGGTGCCACTGGGTGGAGTCAAACCTCCAACCTTTCGCTTAATAGCTGAGAACTTACCTGTGTCAGCTAAATCTTTAAACTTTCAGCAGAGGAGAGGAAGATTCTTTGCATTGCACACTTCTGGGACATTAAAGAAGAAACAAAAATAAATAAAATAGCTGTATTAAAACCCTTGCTCTCTTCAAGTCTTGGTTCACATATTACTTTCTTAGTGACCCTACCACTCCTGCTCATTTTATACTCCATTTTGAGTTTATTTTGTCCATTGTTTTGTCATCTCTTCTCTTACCATATGATTTACTCGTCGTCTATCTCCCTTTTCTAGATTGTCCACTCCTTGGAAGCAGGGATCTTCTTCTGTTTTGTTCACTACCACACCACCAGCACCTGGAACAATGCCTGGCACATAGTAGGTGCTATAAACATTTGTTTGTTTATTTAAAATTATTTAAATTAAAATTATTTAAAATAAACATTTATTAGGAAAACAGTCTGAACATTTATATTCTTCCACACCTGATTCACTGGCCCAAGCTCCAGGTTTCACCCTAAACTATGAAGCACCTGCCTTCAATTTTCTCCTTCCTCTCTGCTTCACTTTAGCATCTTTGAAAGCTCCCTGAGATCAGGGAGCAGGAAATGGGAGCTGATAGTTCCAGAACTCTGATGTACGAATCAAAATGCCTGGTCAGTCCAGACTCTCAGAGCTAAATCTTAGTCCTCTGAAATAATCTCAGATCCAAGTTTTGTGAAACCTGAGCCTTAAAGATTTTGTTTGAGGTGAAAGAGGGGTGTCTTTCGAGAGGGGCAAGGTATTAGGGTTATGTAGAATGAGAAAAGACCATATCTGTTATTAGAGCCTTGAAGATGCCGATTGCTTAATTCAGAGATGTTTAGGCAATTTACCAGGAATACTTACATAGAAGTGCTTACTCATAGAAAACTGGCTTCCCCTCCTGGCCCAGGGGACCAGCAGCAAGCACACCTCCTGGGAGTCTGTTAGAAATGCAGAATCTTAAGCCTCAACCCAGATGAAAGGAATGGGAATCTCCCTTTTAACAAGGTCCTCAGGGGACTGATTCAGATGCACATTAAATTTGTGTTGGCACTGATTTAGAACTCCAAAGCCACATCACCTCCCACTACTGAATGCCCAAGCTAGCCACAGCCCTGAAGCTGATGTTTCTTTAGCTTCACAGTACATCACCTCTGGTCTCTACACTCTGTAGAGTGGGGATTCTTGATGGCAAAAGCTGCAGGGTTTCAGTCTGAGGGACCAAGAATCTGGAGTTCTGACTGAGGCATTGTCACTATCTGCTTGTCCTCCAGTAAGGAACCATGGTGCATCTCAGCACAATCAAAACAGGAGCTTCAGTGCTCAGAGGATCACTGCTCAAGTACAGGGCTTCCCACATTCCTTGAGGTCATGGGGAGTGGCTGGGTATACCCCTCAGGCCTTACCTCTGTAGTGCCTGGGCCTGATTTCTACCTGAGGGCACTTGTAACATTTTATCTGAAGACTTTCTTTGGCTGCTGGAGCTTATCTGCTAGGCAGACTTCAACACCAGAGAATTCATCCCCCATCACCTCCCACAGCAGCCTTCAGCCAACAACTGACAAAGGTTGGATGGAAGACAGGTATCTCTGCTCCCTCCTGTCCTCGGTGGGATAATGCAAAGGTGTGTGTTTTACCCTGGCTCCCATCATTCTCCAGTGGGATCATGCTCTATGTGCCCACAGTGACAGTTCCAGAACTTGGAGGTGGTGGTGGTGGTAGCTGCCAAGAAGTGGAGTAGGTCCCCTACTCACAGTGACCCCATCCACAGTGGAATGGAAAGCTGCCCAGTCATGCACCACCCCGTGATGGATTAAGGATGAGAGTGTTGTGACCCATAGTGTTTTCACTGGCTAACTTTTGGAAATAGATCTCAGGCCTTTCTTTCTAGTCCATCTCAGTCTGGAAGCTCTGCTGAAACTGCTCAGCATCACAGCAGCATGCAAACCTCCACTGACACACAGGCAACGGCTGCACATGAGACACATTGGCTGGAAATCAGACCCAGGTCTCCTGCATGGAAGGCACAAATTCCACCACTGAACCACAACTGCCCCCAAAACCTACCTGATAGCCCACCTTATATTAGTGTCCTTCTCTTCTCCATCTGTCTTCTCCTCTCTCATATGAGTGTTTCCTGGGATTCTCAGATAAACTACTTGCACTAGAATCCTTATCTCAGGATCTGCTATTGGGGAAACCCAATCCAGGGCAAGGAGCTCTGGTGGCATAGTGCCTAAGGCTTTTGACTGCTAACCAGAAGGCTGGCAGTTCGGGGGGAAGGGGTTGCAGTGAGGATTGTGAGCTGAGTTTTCTTCCTCTATTAATATTAACAACATCTGGAGAGCAAACTAACTCAACATAGAATAGAAGCTGTGGACAGAAATGGAAGGTGCACTGAACATGCAGGGCTTAAAGTTGTTGCTGCATCAACTCAAGAGTATCTCTTCCTGGGCACTATCGACATTTTGGACTAGACTGGAATTGGTTCTTTGGTGATTAATAACAGTTCTTTGCTTGGGGGCTGTCCTTTGCATTGTAGAATGTTTAACAGATTCCGTGACCTCTACCCATGAAGGCAGTAGTACCCACTTACTTGTGATAACAAAAAATGTCTCCAGATATTGCCAAATGTCCCCTGTTGTTGTTGCTGTTATGTGCCGTCGAGTCAAACCTGACTCATAGCGACCCCTCCTTGGGTTTCCGAGGCAGTTTCACTACGGAAGTAGGATTGCCCAACCTTCCTTCCGAGGAGTGGCTCGAGGGTTTGAACCGCCAGCCCTCTGGTTAGCAGGCAAGTGTCTTATCCACGATGCTACCAGAGCTTACCTCCAACTGAGAACTACTAGGTTGACTGAACCCTTGTTTTCTCAGACACCCAAACAAAAACCCACTACCATCCAGTCGATTCCAACTGATAGCCACTCTGTAAGACAGAGTAGAACTGCCTCTTAGGGTTTCCAAGGCTATAAATCTTTACAAAAACAGACTGCCTCATCTTTCTCCCATGGAGTGGCTAGTGAGTTCGAACCGCCAAACTTTTGGTTAGCTACTGAAAGCCTTAATCATCACACAACCAGAGCTCCTTTCTGAGACATGGCAAGCAAAAAGCAGGCTTTCCATTTTCCACCCACAATAAAACATAAAGCCCTCTGGTTTACCTCTGCTGCTTTTACCCTCTGCCCTGCTTGGCTCCAAGCCCTCATTCTCAAACTCATTTGTCACTGCTCCCTTTTCAAGGATGGATTTCCATATTGTCCGCTGGTGGCTCACTAGGATAGTGTTTCTGGTAAAAGAAAAAAAATTAAAAAATAGCCCAACAAATCACCTCCCTCCTGCTCTCAGGATTCCAGAGTGCCCTCTAGTGGGCAGAAACCGCCATTCCTCTGGCTTCCCTCTAAATCTGGGCAGGTCTAGAAAGAACTCTGGGGAGCCCGGACTTGTCCCTGGCTGGATTCTCCTCCTAGAAAATCTACTTTCTCTCAATTCTGTTTTGAAATTTCATCAGCATATTCTCCAGCATAATTCTACTAGGAGCCTCTGTTTGAGTACATTAGTGAAATGTTTATCCTATGAGTTATGTTTGGGTGTGTGTTTCAGGGAGTGTGAATCTTCTAAGTTTGGTCAGTAACAGAGGAATGTAAATGGGATAAGCGCCAAACAAGGAGCCTACAAGTTACATGGGATTGACCTGGGCCCACATCCATCAGCCCTGGGTGCTGGCAGAGGGCTGTCAGGCCCCACAAGCTGCCAGACTCAAGTGACAGAGGACAGAGGGAGGGCTCAGGAAGTGGCAGTCCCTTCTGTGCTCCTGGCAGTCTTTATTCAGGTGGCAACCAGATCACATAGACTCTATGTTCTCTCTTGAGTCACCAGTTTTAGCACATGGCAGCTTCCAGGGAGAGAATGAATCCCACTCTAAAGTTTTTCATGTCTGTTTCACTCATAAGAGTATTTCTCCAGGAGGGTTGCTTCAGGGGATAGGGAGATGAAGAAGATACCTTATTGTAAAACCTGTACAGCCTAGTTCATAGGCAGCAGGCAAATACACACAGAACAAACAGTCAAAGCAACAAGCTCTTCAAGCTGGAAGGAGGAAGAGGTCCTTCCTGGTCTGGAAGCTGAGGAGGAAAGGCTTTTCAATGCAATAGGGTGGGTGGCATTACAACTTATCTGTTACTTTCTGCAGGAGTAGGTGGGTATAACTGCTCTGTGCAAACAATTTTTAAAACACCTTAGGTAAGGAGTCCTGGTGGCCCAAACAGTTCATTGCTCAGCTGCTAACTGAAAAGTAAGTGGTTGAATCCACCGGTGTCTCTGGAAGAAAAAACCTGCCAATCTGCTTCCATAAAGATTACAGCCTAGGAAACCCTATGGGGCAGTTCTGTTCTGTCACAAGGAGTCCTATGAGTCAGAATGAAATCAATGGCACCTAACAACAACCCTTTAGATAATTACAAACAGTCTTTTCACTTACATGAAGTCCACTCAATGCTACTTCTGTACTGTTGTTGTTGTTGTTAGATGCTGTCGAGTCACTTTTGACTCATAGCGACCCTATGTACAATAGAACAAAACACTGCCCACTCCTGTACCATTCTCACCATGCTTGAGCCCATCATCACAGCCATGGTATCAATCCATCTCATTGAGGGTCTTCCCTTTTTTGCCAACCCTCTACTTTACCCAGCATGATAGCTTTCTCCAGAGACTGGTCCCTTCTGACAACATGACCAATGTATGAGACAAACTCTGGCCATTCTGGTTTCTAAGGAGCATTCCAGCTGAATTTTCTCCAAGACAGATTTGTTCATTCTTCTAGCATTCTATGGTACATTCAATATTCTTCACCCAAACCACAATTCAAATGCATCAGTTCTTTTGCGGTCTTCCTTAATCATTGTGCAGCTCTCACATGCATTTGAGGCTACTGAAAAGACCTCTATATCAGCATTCAGTTTTTTCCCAGTTGTCACACTTACCTGCTTCCTGGGTAGACTGGAGGCTCTGTGGAAACATCGTGGCACCTGTCTCATCCACTGCCAGAGCCTCAGTCCATAGCACAGGGTCTGGCTCATAGAGATGCTCAGTATTTGTTTCTTCAGTGAATGAATGGGTCTTAGATAAGCAAACTTTTGAAACAGTGGAAAAGAGAAGGAGTTCCAGAGCACAAATATAGCATAAGGAAGAAAAGAAAAGTGAAGACCTTCATTGGGGAACAGTAAGAAAATGCATTTTGATCGGAGAAAAGAGCTCATGTGATGAAACAGTGGGAAATAATGCTAGAAAGATACGGAGAGTATCAGAGGTCAGAAGAATGACAGGCCCCCATTCCCTTTGTCAAATAGCATTTGTCCTAAGGTCTTTCTTCTTTTTCAACAAATAATTTGTAATACCCCTTTATCATCCTGAAATGCCGGATGATAATCTACTTACATAATTTTTAAAAGTGACTATAATGGCACTAATATAAGGAAGAAATAATGGAAATGCTATTGGTGATACCATATGCATGGCTCAGCCATGGATTCACTAGCAGACATAATATAGTCAGATACTAGTAACTTGGAGTGAAAAATCTAGATTTGCAAAAAGGGCATGGTGGTGGCTTCTCACTTCCTCTAACTTCACAAAGGAGGAAGAGGACCAAGATCAACATCAAAAGCCCAAGGTTGGTTCCTATGAGATGGAGGTCAGACATGCCACCACCCTGTAACCCTTTTGCCAATTCTGACATCAACCATCCCTCCACAGCACTCTGCAGGGTTTGATAATTTTTTGCAATGGCCACACAGAACTCACAGACAATACTCATGATTATGGAGTTTATTAGAGAAGTGACAGGTTACAATTCAGGATCAGAAATGGCTCAGGACACACTTCTTCAATCATGACAGCTTCTTCTCAGCTGTGCCATATGCACACTTCTTTCTGGCCTCTGCCTCTGCTCTACTCAGGAAGGTGTCACAAAACTCTCTTCCTTTGCCAATAGGTGCCCAGAGAGGTACCCAACTCTGCCAGGTAGCCTCCTGCCAGAAGGCACTCAGCTTTCTTGCTCTGTGGGCTGAGAAACCCACTGCTCTGTCTCATGCTGGTCTCTTGGTTCTGTTGCCTCTGCTGCTTCTCGCCATCTCTCTGACATCTCTCACCATTCTCAGCAAGGTGTTACAGCTCACTCGCTCTTGTGCTCTCTCTGTCTCCTGGCTCCAGGAGGTCCAGTGCAGAGATCTTGGGTCCAAGGATACACTCCACTCTTGGCTTTTCTTGCTCATTGGTAGTGAAATCCCCCTTTCTCCCTCTGGGATGGCTCATTGTAAGCCTAGCAAGATGGCAAAACTGACCAATCCCACGTTAGGGTTCCGTACACATTATTTGCGTGGTACCACCTACACAAGGGTGTTATGTACCTTATTTACATTATTAACAAGCTAGCCAATCCCCTTAGTGGGCCACAAGCACCTTACATTACATTTGCATAGTCCCACCAGTCATCTAGTGGGAGTTATAGAGACTATGGCTAAGAGCCATATTAAGTAATTCACTGTACCACAGGATTTAAGAAATGCAAGACAATAAGAATTGATGGATTCAAATTGTGGCATTGGCAAAGAAGACTGAATATACCATAGACTGCCAGAAGAATCAACCTATCTGTCTTGGAGGAAGTAAAGCCAGAATGCTTCTTAGAAGTGAGGATGGCAAGACTTTGTCTCACTTATTATGGACACATCATCAGGAGGGACTAATTGCTAGAAAAAGACATCATGCTTGGTAAAGTAGAGGTCAGTGAAAAAGAGGGAACCCTTCAATGAGGTGGATTGACATGGTGGCTGCAACAGTGGGCTCAAACATAGCAATGACTGGTAGGATGGTGTAGGAACAGGCAACACTGGTTCTGTTGTACACAGGGTATCTATGAGTCAATGTTTTGTCAGTTGTCTTAATGTCCTTCTTTTTCTTAATAAATATTTTGTAATACCCCTTTGTCATCCTGAAATGAAATTAATTTTCAATATAATCTTACATAATTTTCAAAAATAAGCATACTGAGTCTACTATAAACTTAACGGCCCCTGACAACAATAACAACAAGAGAGTATTTAGCTGAATATTCAAATATATGAGGAATCACTATAGATGCAACAGCTGCATGTGTAGACTGTTACGTATTGCTCTGGTGACTCAAGTACCTTGAGGAACTTTGCTGTTGGTGATGTGGCTTTTCAAGAGGAGAGTAACTTTTGGGAACAAAGCGAAGTACAAGTATCTTTGGTTTACACAGTAGTTACATTTCTAGAATCTTCAGTATATATTAAAGACATGCAAAAAAATTGTATTTGTATGTGTTGTTGTTGTTGTTGTTGTTATGTGCCGTCGAGTCAGACCTGACTCATAGCGACCCCTCCTTGGGTTTCCGAGGCAGTATCACTACGGAAGTAGGATTGCCCAACCTATTTGTATGTAGGTGGAGCTAAATTATTGGCTCATGTATTATTTATCTATTGTTGTTTAACATTAACCTGAAAACTCAGTGGTTTAAAATAATAATAAACATTTATAATCCTTCACAGTTTCTGAAGGCTGGGAAGTCACACAAAGCACAGCAGGGATAGATTGTTTCTATTCTTTGATCTTCAGGGCCTCAGCTTGAATACTCAAAGGCTGGTGGGGGGGAGCTCTGGTAGCATAATGCCTAAGGCACTTGACTGCTAACCAGAAGGCTGGGGTTCAAACCCACCAACCACTCCTTGGAAGGAAGATGGAGCAATCTACTTCCGTAGTGATACTGCCTCGGAAACCCAAGGAGGGGTCGCTGTGAGTTGGGTCCGACTCCACAGCACATAACAACAACAACAGGAGGTGGGAGTGGGGCTAGACTCTTCTGAAGGCTTGATTGAAGCTGTACAACCCATTTCTTAGGTGGCTTACCCACATGACTTATAAATTGGCACTGACTGTTGGCAGGAGGCTTCAGTTTCTTCCTATGAAAATCTCCCACACAGACTGCTTGAGTGTCCTCACAACATGGCAGCTGGTTTACCCCAGAATGAGCAATCCAAGAGATAGAGGGACAGATGGTACAATCCTTGTTACAATCTAGCCTCAGAAGTCACATAGCATTACTTCTGCTGCATTCTACTCCTTAGAAGTAAATTGCTAAGATTTGTTTACATTAAAGGGCAGGGGAATTAGGCTCTATGCTTTGAAGGGAGGAGTGTTAACAAATTTACGGACATATTTTAAAACCACTACAGCTCAGATAACTCAAAGCAGGTTTGTCATCTCCATGAAGTTCTCACACAGGTAGTGTGGAACATGGAATAAAATTTATTATGTAGGACAGTCCCACATAGTGCAGGATGTCTGACACCCTGTAACTCTGTACCTACTCCAACAAATGCCAGTAGCACTAGTCTATCATTGTGACAACCAAAAACATCCTCTATATTCCCATAAATCCCTCTCTTGAGAACCACTGTCATGGATAACTGAGACCAATGGAAATTTTGGGCAAGAAAGCAACAAAATCAGGCCCAAGTATTATGACTATTCTAGAAGTCTGCAGAAAACCTCCCAGTTGTTTTAAGATATGTAAGAAAGCCTTGTGTTGGTTTCATGTGCCGTCAAGTCAGTTTCAACTCACGGTGGCCCTATATGACAGAGTGGAACTGCCCCATAGGATTTCCTAGGCTTCGTGATCTTTACAGGAGCTGATTAGCAGATTTTCTTCCACAGAGCCACTGGTGGCTTCAAACTGCCAACCTTTCACTTAGCAGCCAAGCACTTATCTTTGTGTCCCTAGATCTCGTCATACCAAAGGCTCAATGAGACCTCATTCTATTCATATTCTGGATGAACCAGACTCTGCTAGCTTCTCTGCTGCCTTTCCCCTTGCTCCCTGTCCTCCAATCACAGCAGCTTTTTCAAAAAAAAAAAAAAAAAACTCACTGCCATCGAGCCAGATCCAATTCATAACAACCCCTCCTTGGGTTTCCAAGGCGGTATCACTATGGAAGTAGATTGCTCATTCTTCCTTCCGAGGAGTGGCTGTTAGGTCTGAACCACCAGCCTTCTGGTTAGCAATCAAATGCTTTAGGCACTACGCCACCAGAGCAGTTTCCTTTAGGTTCATCATATATGCCAAGTGCCCTCATGCCTCAGGGCCTTTGCACCTGCTGTCTTCTCCACAGTCTTTTCTTCCTCCTTTATATTCAACACTTTTCACTTCATTCTCACTATTTCTTCAAATAAATCTCCCTTGTTCCCTCAGAAGATACTAGATTCCTTTGGAGCATAGTTTGCTTGTCAATTCAAGCACTTATTGCAGTTTTTACTTATAGATTTGGGTGATTGTGTGTTCAATTTCTGTATCACCTGTACAAAGGTAAGCTCAATGATGGCAGAGGAAAAAAGGAATGAAGAAAATAAGGATGGAGAGAAGAAGGGAGGAGAAAAAATAAAATGTTTGCATTAGCCACAGAGCTAGGCAGCCTCCAACAGCATGAAAAGTTTGCTATTCCTTTTGGGCTCCCTGAATGAGCAGCCCCACATATCACCTGGTGAAAGAAAAGAGTGGGAAGGACCCAGTCACGATTGAAATATCGGTAAAGATATATATCTGACTGTGCCCATGCAGACATAAATAGGCATATTATCTCCCCGGTTTGCAATGAAAAAATGCAGCTGCTAATGGCGGTGTAGCTAGGTTGTTCTGTCGAGCATGATTTTCTGTTTCAATTACTGCAGTGGTGGTGATTTAGCAGCCAGGCAGTCTGAGAGATGCTCCTAGGAGGTTAGGCAGTAACTGCCGCTAGGAGAGAGTATCTCACAGTGTTACAGGAACATTCATCTTTGCTGCCCACCCACATAGACCCTCCAGTTTAAGCTGTGGCCAGACCATCCCTGTGGGTGATCTAGGGGTTCATGTGGAGGCATAGTGTATACTGGCTACTGGCCACTGCTCTAGAGCAGGGCTTGGATAGGCTACAAGAAATCTAAGTTCCCACTCACCTGTAGAGGAAGGTGCCCTGATGACGCACTGGTTAAGTGCTCAGCTGCTAACTGCAAGGTCAGCAGTTTGAACCTACGAGCCGTTCTTCAGGAGAAAGATGTGGCATTCTGCTTCTTTAAAGATTACAGCCTTGGAAACACTATGGGACAGTTCTACTCTGTTCTATAGGGTTGCTCTGAGTCAGAATCCACTTAATGGCAATGGAGGGTAACCCATCAAGAGCATTTTTTGGGTATCGGGCACTCTGACTGATAGATAGACTTCCTGCCAGGATTGCTCCTGACATGATCTCATTTCAGCCTCACGACAGCGCCAGTGGCTGCTATTGCTATTATCACCCCCATTGTAGAGCTCAGCTCACTGAGGTGCAGAGAGGTTTTAAGTAAGTTGCTGAAGGTCAAAGAGGTAGACCAGTGGGGCAAAGACTTGACCCCCAAATCCCTGATCCAGATTAACCAATAACATCTGCCAGTTCCTGCCTTACCTGTCAGCCAGGACAGGACACTTCCCCCCACCCTCCCTTTTCTCACTCACTGGTCTTGCCTATAGCACTCCTGCAGGCTTTGGGGTAAATTCCAAGGAATGGGGTAATTACCTGGAGCCTGGGCTGATTTCAGCCCCCACACACCCTCTCAACCAGGCATGAAGGACACTACCTCCCCACATGTACATGGCAGCCCTAGTTAAGTGTCTCCAACAAAGGCCACATAGTTATAAGTGGTGGGGGACACTGGCCAAGCTCATGGGAGGGGTGCAGACATTCTTCCATGTCCTAGAGAGGCCCTCAGGGAAGAATGCAAGTGCCAACCTCCATTTCACTGTCTGATCCTTGAGATTCTGGTAAAATGCTGCTCCTGGCATCCTGCATTTAAAGGACTGGAGAATTACATGACCACCTCAGACACTAGAACTTTCATATGGATCTGCTCAGCAAAGAGGCCTAATGATAAAAAGCTCTTTTCATCTTTAGAGCCCTCCACTTAAAATGCTGTCATGTGCCTTATTTACTTCTCTATTAAATGCTTCAGGAGCTCTGGTAGTGTAGTGCCTAAGGCACTTGACTGGTAACCAGAAGGCTGGCAGTTCGAACCCACCAGCCTCTCCTAGGAAGGAAGATTGGGCCATGTACTTCTGTAGTTATACTGCCTCAGAAAGCCAAGGAGGGGTCACTATGAGTTGGGTCTGACTCGATGGCACATAACAACAACAACATTAAATGCTTCAAGTCTAGACCCCAGCTTTATGGAGCAGAAGTGGCATTGTGGTCACAGCAAAGATGGTAGGGTCTGAGTCTCTCTGACTTCTGGATCATGGCCTTGATGGTGCCTTTGAAAACTGCAGTCAGCTGTGCCCCTGACTTTGCTCCTTCTGACCTTCTACTCATAAGTTCCCAATCCTCATACTCAGTTCTTTTCTGTTTGAAATACCAGGGGTAGTTTTGGTTTCCTGCACTGAACCCTGACTGAGACAGCCTACTTCTGGTCTCTGAGCCCTGAGCCCTGAAACTTTTCCTTCTCCATGGGCAGTGGTGGCACCAGGGTTGGTATCATCCAGTCAAGTAACTCATTGTATCACTCCATCCCCCCTGTGGATGGGGCCAGCTGGAGACTACCTCTTTGTGGGGAGAGTGGCCTGGGCCTACCCCACCCCCATGCAGGGCTAAGAGCCAATGCTGTGTGGCCTCACCTCTCGCAGCCTAGTCCCCTAAGGCTCTTTGAAGCTCCTCCCCATCCATTGCCTAAGGTGGAGACTGTCCTCTCTGCCCAATGGGAGGCATCACCACCTGCCCCTTCACATCCTGACTGCCATGTGAAGGAGGTTGATGAGTTGCCACACTGGGTGACAGGTAACACCAATCCTAGTGACACAACTGCCTTGATGGCCCCTCTACCTGCACTGTTGGCCCACCTACCCCCACTGCTGCCACCACTGCAGATCCTGGGGTCATTTTGGTGTCACTTTCTTTTACAGTGTCAGGGGTGTGGTATGCATCCCCTGCATGCCACTAGTGACATCACTGCTATGGCGCTTCCTCCATGTCTTTCCCTATAACATAAACCAATCTTCTCTCATTCTCTTATTATTATGCAGTTTGTTGTTTTTTCTTCCCTTATAACTAAAGACCTGTGATAAATCTCACGTGATACTGCCAACAAGTTTGATTTTAAAGTAGGCATTATTAGCTCCATTTAGTACACAGAGAAACTGAGCCCAGAGAGTTTAAATGGAGGGCTCTACTAGCCTTACAGTTAAAAAAAAAAAAAAAACAGCTGTTGTTGAGTTGATCCTGACTGATGGTGACCCAATGTGTGTCAGAACAGAGCTGTGCTCCATAGTATGGCTCATGTTTTGGAAGTAGATCTCTAGGCTTTCCTTTCAAGGGACCTCTGGGTGAACTTTAACCTCCAGCCTTTTGGCTAGCAGCCAACCACATTTACCATTTGCACCACCCAGACACTCTACTATTTTGGTACCTTATGTGAATTAGAAAAAAAGTGCCCATTCTTGAAGGATACTTTCAAAAGCACCCAAAATGAGAAGATGAATTACAAAAGGGCACCCCTTCCTCTGGGCTGATAGAGTCCCAGAGCCAGAGAGCACCACTCAGTGATTGGAGTGTGGGCTGGATTTCAGTCCCTGCACACCCTTACTTTAAGCACAAAGAATGGGACACAACTTAACCCATACGTACATGACAGCCCTAGTCAAGTGTCTCAATCAACATCACAGAGTTTTAAGTATGGGGGTTGGATTCCAGACCCAATTCTCTTATTCCTTTTAACAACTGTTCTGTACTTCTTGGTGTTGGTCCAACTGATTGTCATAAGGTAAGACATTTGTATGTTTTTGTGTGATTGTTTGATGTTCAGTATCTACATGTAGATATTTATAAAGATTTCTTCTTAGTGCTTGGTGCTGTGCTTGCATTTTGCATCTACTCAGTAGGTGCTCATAGCATGAATAAATGAATATTCTGTTTCCTTGAGTAGGTTATAAGTATGTGATGGATGGGGATTGTGTTTATATCACTTTGACACCTCTAGGCCTAGTTCGATGCATGATATATATTAGTTTCTCAATAAATATTTCTTGTTAATGATGAGGGTGATTGTGCATTATAAGTGCTAGCAGAATGTGTGCTATTTTGTCAGGCAGTTAATTTGAGAAAATTCCATGGAGGATGTGGATCCTGATGAGCCTTGGGGAATTCCAGAGAGAAAGTATGCCAAGTTGAAAGAGTGGCCTGGGCAAAAGCAAGGAAGAAGTTGAGCTGATGGGTTTAGAAGTTAACAGAAGATGATCAACCCAAATAGAAGAGAGGATATGTGTCAGGGGAGCAGTTAGAAATAAAATTGGCTGAAATTAATCCCAATCCCACATCCCCCTCTACCATGCACATACAATTAACCCAGACCTCTATTTACAGAGAGAAATTAGAAGCAAAGGCCACAAACCAGTACATCATAGTTCTCCATAGACTCCAACCACAGCCAATGACACAAACAACTATCAGTGTTTTTCAACTCTAAGAACTTGAAGAGACCGATACTCATAAAACACAGCCTGTAATTAACAATGTCAACCACGATCCTTCTAATATTTCAGGCTCTGTAGAGGAGTGTGGGAAGTCAGGAAGATGAGGGTATGACATGTTCTACAACACTAACTGGCCTCCTTTTAACCATGCATTATACCTCTGATATTGTAATAGTCTGTTGTAAAAAAAAAATGTGATATTAAAACTAAAAAAAAAAAAAATAGTTGCTATCAAGTTGTTTCTGATGAATCATGGCAACCCCACGTGTGTCAGAGTAGAGCTGTGCTCCATTTTTCAGTGGCTGAGCTTTTAGAAGTAGATCACCAGATGTTTTTGGGTGGATTCAAACTGCCAACTTTTTAGTTAATAGCTGAGACCTTATCCATTTACCAGTTACCCGGGGTCTCCATGATATAAATTGGGGTGATATTATTAGATTAAATTAGTTACAGATCCTCCCTGCTGAAATAAAAGACATGTGAGGACTAAATTGACTCCCAAAGAAAGCAAATTGCCAGTAAAACCCTTCTGGTGAGTACCTTTGGTGGCTTGATTCCTGAAAGTATATGCCTAAACAACACACATTATTACCGTCAGTTTGCCTGTATGTGAAATAGGGAGACTTAGACTAAATGAAGTAAATAGTGTAAAGCTTCTAAGATTGTTCCTGTCATATAAGTGACAACTCTAGAGTGACCACAAACTGATGCTCTTTCTTTACCTCCCTTTCACTAGCAATCAGCCATCTGGCCATGTCTGGACTAAAATAAGATTGGGGAGCAACTAGGTGTTGGGGAAGAGCTCCAGATATATGAGTCGTGTGTTCTTGCTTTAGAGCGTTCTATGTTCTTTATGTTCTACGGTATTTCTGTCCTTCGTCTCCCTGTTTGCATCAGGTCTACTCCTTACTCTTCCCTTGTTCTACGTCTCAGGGAGGCTGACATGTACAAACTGTGTTTCAGCTAGTTTCCACCTAAGCTTGGCCATGTGGAGGCACCAATGGAAAATTGGAGAAGAAGAAGAAGTGAAAAGCCAGGGTATTTCATTCTCTCTTTGCTCAGGTGGTATCTTTGGCAGTAGTTGCATCTTCCCCTCTTCCCTCCCACCACTCCCAGGCTCCAGCTCACACCAGCATGACCACCATGGTCCCAACTTCTGCTAGATGACCTTATGGTCTGGGTCACACTAGCATCTTTCCTCCTGTTGTCCCCGCCAGCCTAGGGGTTGTGGTGGCTTCCTGCATTTGCTCATTCCAGGCTGCCTCACTAAACCCTGATTGCCTTCTCTGCCTCTTCCATGAGCTCTGGGTCAATTCCTTTTATTAAATTCCCTCTCTTTTAATTGCATAGAGTGGGTTTTGTTCTCTTGGTTGAGCCCTGATTGATCAAGTCTCAATATGCAGGTTTTAGCATATCATCTTTATTAGGACCTCTCTGGTTGCAAGTGTAACCAATATGAATTTTCTCCATGAATCTCAGGGTAAAAATATCATGTTTCTTTATTTTCCTCTAATCAAATTAAAACTGGCTTCAGCTCCTGCCTACCTGACTAGTAGAAGTCCCATCTCAGGCATAACAGGGACTCCTTCCCATTTTGCTTATAAAAATCTTGGGCTTGCCTGGTCTTTAGGAAACAGGCAGGGCTCTGGTCTTTGATTCACAGCTTTCCCCATTGTTACCATCACTCATTCTGCTTCATGACCCTATGGTCAAGTTCAAGTTCTTCAACATGTATCTGGGTGTTTTCTTGGGTGGGACAAAGACATGTCCTTGTCAGTAATTTTCTCCACCTAGGGCAGCCTTAACCACAGGGGATCCTTAATGATGTTCTCAAAACCTTACTGTTTAGCATTTGGCCCCCCACTTCCCCAGACACCCCCTTAAGAATAACTGTCCTCTTTGGGGTGCTGCATAGAACCACCCTGGCTTTAGTGGATGTCACCACCCCTCCATCCCTTCAGTCTCCCTGGGTCAACATCCCTCTTGCTTAACCCTGAGTTAGTTCATCTCACACTGCCCACCTCAATCACCCTATGGCCCTGGAATAGAGGTTTTAATGGTAAGGTGGCAGGTTGGACAGTCCCACAAAGAAATTTTGTTTGGCTCTTAGAATGTTTTTAACATTTCTAAAATTATTTGCAACATATTAGTATCAGTAAATTTTGCATAAAAATCTGAATTTCTCTGTTCTTATGAAGAATGAGAAAAATCCACTTACAGTGATCCCACATACTTTGATGCCAAGATCTGGATTATCTTCCCATCTTTTATCTCTGCTCCTACATTTCTCCTTCATTCTTATTCTGTGTTTGTGTTTCTCTCTGTCTTTCCCCCTATCCAGATTTCTTCCTAGTGAAAGACAACCCCCTCACAACTATCAGGAGTGCATGTTCAAGATCCAGGCACCCTGAGAGAATTACTCACTGGATGGCAGTTCAAAATTCCCAGGGAAAGGGCTCTGATTTACCCAGTGAGTCTTGAGCCCACTGCAGACCAATCACTCATGGCCTTGGAAGGGGTCCCATGTTACAAATGAATGCTGAATTAAGGGATGGTTGTTACAAGGTAATTGTCATGAATGGGGAAAGTGTCCACAGTGGGTGACAATGGAGAAAGTAGAGAATAAAGGCACCCCTCCCCAACCCAACCCAGCACACATGCCAAGGGTGAGGAGCCATTGCCATTGCTATTGAAACTGCCATGGTCTAGAAACCTGGCATAGAAAATGGCAACATGAGCAAGCCATGAAAAATTCATTAAATGCCTGCCTCTCTGTGAGGAAAGTGGTGCCAAATCTCATTCATGCTCATCATTAATTCATACCCAGGCTGGACTCTTTGGCTCAGAGCTTTCAGTTTAAAACAAATGAGCTTGGGTGTACTGTCAGCCCATGGCTGTCTGCAGGTGATCTATGCAGATGCTGGCTTCTCTCTGGCAAACCCTCCTTTCAAAGTTATTGCCAGTTAACAGATTCTACACAGCCCTAACTACCCCTTAGAGGACATTTGGGGCTCCAGATTTGCAGTTAGCACCTTTCTCTGCTTAATTACAGCTTTATTGATATCTCTGCACCCTCTGTTTACTTTGCCTACTGAGATGCCTGCTGAAAGCCAGGCGCCACCCGCCTGGCTCCAGGGAAGGTTAGAGATGCAGACTTTTTGTCAAGCAGAGAATAAGCTGTCTGTCCCCAGGGAGAAGTGGCTGGGAAGAACTAGGCAATCACAAGGTGGGAAAATTGACTCTCTTGTTCTCTGTCTCTCCAAAGTCAGGCCTTCAGTGAGGGGCTTTTTAAGATTCTAAGAATAAAAATAATAGCTCACATTATTGAGTGCTTACTATGCACCTGTCAATTTGTGTGGTGGCCAACCTCCAAGATGGCCCCCAATGATCACTGCCTCCTGTTATTCATGCCCTTGTGTAGTCTCTTTCCTCAACGAATCAGAGTTGAAGTGTATGACCAACAGGATACTGCAGAAGGTGTGGTACTTAAGAGGATAGTCCATAAAAGGCATCACAACTTCTGCCTGGACCTCTTGGATCGCTTGCTTTGGGGGAAGCCAGGTGCCATATTGTGAGGATACTCAAGCAGCCCTCTGGAAAGGTCCATGTAGAGAAGTGCTAAAGCTTCTGTCCAACAGCAAACACCAACTTTCCAGCTGTGAGTGTGAGCCACCTGGAAGTGGACACTCCAGTCCCAGTGAAACTCTTAAATGACTCTGGCTCCCACTCTTCAAGTCTTCTAGCTGAAGCTCCAGACATTGTAGACCAGAGATAAGTTGTTCCAAATGTGCTCCGTCTGAATTCCTTATCCAAAGAAATTGTGATATGTAATGAATGAATAGTGTTGTTTTAAGCCATTAAGTTTTTTTTTTTTTTTTAATTAGGATTTGGGTGAAGATTTACAGAGTAAATTCACTTTTCATACAGCAGTTCACATATACTTTGTCTCATGTCATTGACCAA
>NW_006921767.1:6686922-6710033 GCF_000298275.1 Orycteropus afer afer
TGGTCTTGTTGATTTTTTCTATAGCCCTTCTATTTTCTGTTTCATTGATTTCTGCTCGAATCTTGATTATTTCCTTCCTTCTGGTGACTGTGGGTTAAGCCATTAAGTTTTGAGCTGAGTTGTTACATACATTAAAAGATCATTGACATGCTCTACTTATGCAATACTGCATTATTTTATTTAACTGTCTTAACAGCCTATTAGATAGATGCATTTTCAATCCTCCTTCCACAGATGAGGAAACTGAGGCACAGAAAGTCTTTTTCCTTGCCTAGTACACATTTCTAAATACGGATCTAAATACAAAAATAAATGCCCTATCCACAGTCCCTCAGTACTTACCCTTACAGTTCTTCCTGAACCTGTTAAAGTAACTGTAACTCTCTATTTGAAAGCTTTCTCTCCAGTCCCACACGGGACAGGCCAGGACTGCCAGGAAGTTAATATTCCTGAGTATAGCCCCCAGGTAATGATGGACATTAATAGAGATAAATACACCAGCTTCCTTGTCTTTTGGGTAGGATCACCCAGAGTTGTGTTTTACATTGTCTTCCAGGGTATCTCAGCAAGGTGGAAACTTCAATTGCCAATAAACCAAAGCAAACACCGCCATCAAGTTGATATTGACACATAGCAAGCCCCTTTGGGTTTCTAAGGTGGTAAATATTTATGGAAGGAGGTTGACTCATCTTCCTTCCATGGAGTAGCTGGTGAGTTTGAACCACCAACTATCCACAGTGGTGATCTAATATAATGACCTTTTATTAATTTCTTTCCCTTCCCTGTTTCACTCCCCAACAGAGATTCTTGTGATTACCTCCCTAATTAAGTGCTTGCATTAAATTCTTATGTCAGGGTCAGCTTCTGGAGGGATCTAATCTAAGACATCTTGTTGCTGTTAGGTGCCATCCAGTCAGTTACAACTCACAGTTACCCTGTGTACAACTGAATGAAACACTGCCTCGTCCTAGTCCTTTCTCACAGTCATTGCGATGCTTGAGACCACTGTCACAGCCAATGTATCAATCCATCTTGCCAAGGGTATTCCTCTCTTTTGCTGACCCCTCATCTTACCAAACATGATATTCTCTTCCAGGAATTGTCCTTTCTGACAATATGACAAAAGCTGTAATGTCTTTTATGGACTAACCTCTTAAGAACCACACCTTCTGCAGTATTCTCTTGGTCACACAGTTCAACTCTGGTTATGACAAA
Source organism: Orycteropus afer afer (assembly GCF_000298275.1). Lineage (NCBI taxonomy): Eukaryota > Metazoa > Chordata > Mammalia > Tubulidentata > Orycteropodidae > Orycteropus > Orycteropus afer. Next base: position 6,688,138 of record NW_006921767.1, read on the forward strand.
AGTACAAGAGATGAAGTCTGGCCATTCTCGTTTCTTAGGAGCATTCAGCTGTACTTCTTCCAAGACAGATTTGTTCATTCTTCTAGCAGTCCATGGTACATTCAATACTCTTTGCCAACACCACAATTCAAAGGCATCAAATTTTCTTCACTCTTCCTTATTCACTATCCAGCTTTCACATGCATATGAGGAGATTGAAAATACTATGGTTTAGGTTTGGTGCAACTTAGTCTTCAAAGTGACATTTTGGCTCTTAAACACTTTAAAGAGATCTTTAGCAGCACATTTGCCTAGTGCAATATGTCATCTAGTCTCATTTCTTGACTGCTGTGTGTTGATTGTGGATCCAAGTAAAATGATAAAATCCCTGAATACTTCAATCTTTTCTCCATTTAACATGACGTTTTTTATCAGTCCAGTTGTGAGGATTTTTGTTTTCTTTATGTTGAGATGTAATCCATACGAAAGACTGTAGTCTTTAATCTCCATCAGTAAGTGTTTCAAATCATCTTCACTTTCAGCAAGCAAGGTTGTGTTATATGCATATTGCAGCTTATTAATGTTTCTTCCTCTAACCTTGAAGCCACATTCTTCTTCATATAGTCCAGCTTCTTGGATTATTTGCTCAGGATACAGATTATATAGATATGGTGAAAGTGTACAACCCTGACGTACACCCTTCCTGATTTAAACCATGTAGGACCCCTGTTATGTTTACCTAGTACCAGTCTGACAAGAATATACCACAAATGGGATGGTTTAAACAAACAGGGTTTATTCTTACAATTTGGAGGCTTTAAGTCCAGGTTCAAAGTGCCAAGCTCTAGGGGCTGGGTGAAAGCCCCTCAGCCTTGGGCTTCAGCTCTGCCTGCAGCTCCTGGCCACTGAAGCTAGACAGCTGCTGCTGGCTGCTGAGGCTGTCAAGCCCAAGGCTGACAAGTAAAAAGGCACATTCCTGATGTTACAAAACCACACAGCAGGTCACTAATTCAAGTCCACTGTAAGTCCCAAAGTCAGCAGAGCATGGTAGGCTGCTGAACAACAACATGGCTGCATGCAGGGTCCAACGGTGTGTTGTAAGCTAGAGACCATTTCCAAAGCTGCTGCTTATATATGGGAAGCAGACCACCTACCCAAAGCAGCTACTCAGCTGCTTGTGGTAGATCCCACCATGGAGCTGATTGCCAGTCTCATCATGGGGAATAATTACCACCAGCTGCCCAGCCACTCAACCAGGCCCAGCCAAGTTGACACACAAACATAACCACCACAATCCCCTTGTTCTTTTCAAACAACAGCCTTCTGGTCTATGTGCAGTTCCTTGTGAGCACAATTAAGTGTTCTGGAATTCCCATTCTTCAAAATGTTATCCATAATTTGTTACAATCCACACAGTCAAAAGCCTTTGCACAGTCAAAACACAGGTAAACACCTTTCTGGTAATCTTTGCTTTCAACCAGGATCCATCTGACATCAGCAATGATATCCCTCGTTCCACATGCTCTTCTGAATCTAGCTTGAATTTTTGGCAGTTCCCTGTCGATGTACTGCTGCAACCGTTTTTTGAATTATCCTCAGCAAAATTTTACTTGTGTGTGATATTAATGATGTTGTTTGATAATTTCTGTACTCCATTGGATCACCTTTCTTTGAAATCAGCACAAATATGGATCCCTTCCAGTCAGTTGGCCAGGTAGCTGTCTTCCACATTTCTTGGCATAAACAGGTGAGTGCCTTTAGTGCTGCATCTGTTTGTTGAAACATCTCAATGGGTATTCTGTCAATTCCAGGAGCCTTGTTATTTGCCAATTTCTTCAGTACCACTTGGACTTCTTCCTTAAATGCCATCAGTTCTTAATCATATGCTACCCTCCTGAAATGATTAAATGCTGACCAACTCTTTTTGGTACACTCTTTATTTTCCTTCTATCTTCTTCTGATGCTTCCTGCATTGTTCAATATTTTACCCACAGAATCCCTCGACATCACAACTCAAGGCTTGAATTTTTTCTTCAGTTCTTTCAGCTTGAGAAATGATAAGCTTGTTCTTCCCCTTTGATTTTCCAAATCCAGGTCTTTGCACATTTCATTATAATACTTTACTTTGTCCTCTCAAGCTGCCCTTTGAAATCTTTTGTTCAGCTCTTTTGCTTCATCATTTCTTCCATTCTCTTTAGTCTCCTTTCAGACAGGTACTAAGACAGCTCCAAAACTGAAAAAAAAAAAAAAAAAACAGCAAAAAAAAAGAGGCAGCTAGTAAGTGGGAATTCCCATACTAGGACCCTAAACCACTACATCACCAAGCCTCACAAAAGTCAAACTCCTGACCTTCAGAAATTCTCATTTTCAAATGTAAATACACTCCAAACCTAGTAAGACTTTATAATTACCTGCCAATTCAGATTAGCCACCTTTATGATCTCTCTATTAATATGAATCTTTGAGAATTCACTAAGTACATATGAGGTGGGAGAATATTATTCAATATTGATTTGTGTTTCCCTCATTACTATCAGATAGCCTAGCTTGTACTTGAACTCTGGCTTTACATTTTCAGGGCCAAAGAGATGGTATTTGCCCAGCAAGTAGAGCTGGTTCCTCTGAGTTTCAGCCAGGGATCCCTCCTGTCAGGGAAGGCTGTGAGCCAGAGCAGCCAAAGCCCTGGAGAGCAGCAATGAGCAGTTGCCACATCAGTCAGCTGGAACAGAACTATCCCACCTCATTTTTCTCATTCTTATTTGCTCTCTTGAAAGCATTAGTGCCTTTGGCAGCCTCAGAGGGTTGACCAGGAAGCCAGAGGCTCTGGAAAAATCCACCTGGCTTTGATGAAAACCCCAAGCTTTTTATCCTCCTCTCATAGAGCCCTCAGTCCTCACTCCCCCATTCTCCTGCCCAACCACTTTGCCAGCTGAGCTCAGGCCTTACCCCCTGATCTGGGAACAGTCTTACTTTTCACAGATACCAACACCTGTCTACCTGCACCTCTCCTTGCCAGTTGGAGAAATGAAGACGTCCTGGCCAACACCTGTCTCTAATGCCACGTGTAAAGCCTACCTAGGCAGATGACTTCATTTTTCTTAAAAATGGAAAGAAGTGCCAAGTCAGGAAAGTAACAGTGGAAGAGGTATCAATATAATAGAGCCTTCATTTAAGTTAGTGTTTCCAGTTCTATATTCCATAGGCCTCTATTGCTTAAAGAGACAGTAATAGGTGTTCTATAGCCAAATAAAAGGAACTCTGGTGGCTAAGTGGTTAAAGAATTTGGCTGCTAACCAAAAGGTCAGTGGTTTGAACCCACCAGCTGCTCTACTGGAGAAAGATGAGTCTGCTTCCATAAAGATTTACTGTCTTGGAAACCCCATGGGGCAGTTCTACTCTGTCATATAGGGTCACTGTGAGTTGTAATCGACTCATTGGCAGTGGGTTTGGTTTGGTATAGCCAAGTAAGTTTGGAAAATATTGCACGTGAAACATTTTCTTGGAGATTAATAATGTACATTAGGATATTAAAGGGCCAAACGTGTCCTGCAGTAAAGAAACCCATTTTAAATCAGTATTTTCTAAAAATATATGATTATACACATCACTCCCTCTTTTAAAAACACAATACATATTAACATCTGGTAGAACCTTCATGTTCCATAAAACAGTTTGGCGATCATTTTCCTAAATATTATCATTATTGTCTACAGCAGTATTTTCCAGATATCTATTCATGCTAGACATCCTAGGTGAGAGAGAAAATAAAACAGACAAGGCTGCTTTTCTCCAAGTGTCTGTCAACCTTACCAGATCAGATTGCTGGAAAGGTTAAATGAGCACATTAGTGTTGGGTAAAATATAAATCCTCAGAGATGTCTATTATTTTTACTGCTTAGAAATGTTCAACTGTAGTTTTATTCACAAGGAATTACTAATAAGGACGCTTCTCACAACTGTGACAGGTTGAGTGCCAGAGAGTACACTTGGAAATGAGGTTGTGTCAGACGTGTATAAAGTAGTCTTGAGATCGACACAAGGAGGGGAGGAGAAGAAAGCAGGATTGGGCTGTGATGTATCCCTTTCCTGATAAGACAAGAGACTCACTTTAAGCAAGAATCCTTTTTGAAGCCCAGCCTCTGCCCTGCCTCACTTCTTGTGTTTGAAAGTAGTCTTGATGTATGAAGCTGCAGCAACCATCTTTTGACTGTGAGGTTCCTTAGTCTTCATGCCAATGAGCTTCTGGTGGCCTTACTCCACCAGCTCACCAGACATTGCCAGATAACACTCAGTATCATTTAGAGGGTAGATAGGGAACATAGGATTTCTCTTTGGGGTGATGAAAATAGTCTAAAAGTAGCTAGTGGTGATAGTTGTACAACCCTGTGAGTATGCTAAACACCGCTGAATTGTACACTGTAAAAGGGTGAATTTTATAGCATGTGAACTGTATCTCATAGAGCTGTTATTAAAAATAAATAATATATAAAACCCTTAGCATATTAAAAATAGATAGATAGGTACTACCAAAGGGGCAAGGAGGCAGCATCTTCTGACCTCTTCTAACTACACAAGAGAGGACAGGATCACCATCAGCAGCCCAAGGCCTATTCCTATGAGGCCAGACATGCCACCACCCTCTAGCCCTCTTACTAACCTTGACACCAACCCTTCCTCCCATGGCACCCACCACCTCTCTGCTGGGTTTGATAGTTCACTGCACTGGCCACATAAAACTCACAGATTATGGGGTTTATTAGGACAACAACAGGCTACAGTTCAAGTTCAGGAACATGCTCAATCTCTTGCAGCCAGCCGTCTCTCTCAGTCTCTCTTCGTAGCACATCTCTCAGCAGTGCATATCTCTTGCATCTCTCTCAGCAGCATGTCTCTTTCAGCAGTGTGTTTCTCTTAGCTGGCAGTCAAAGAGACTCTCTCCCCCTGTCTCTAGGAGGGCTCCTTTTTGAGCCTGGCAGAGTGGCCAAAACCAACCAATCCCAACATCAGAATTCTATACACCGGAGAGAGAGTGAACTTCCCAGAAGCTCCAAGGGCATGACTTTTAACAAGCAGTTACTCAGTTACTCCGGGCAAAGTGGGAGTTACAAATACCACAGCTAGAAAGGCCATATCATGTAATTTACTACACTGCAGGTAGGTAGATAGGTAGATAGCTAGATTACAGCTATTGTTCCCAGCACAAGGAGATAAAAAGTCAGAATCTTCAGTTCTATTCATACACATCTTGAGTGCCTACTCTATGCCAGGCACTGTAGCACTGCAGTAGGGACTAGATGGATACTATGATGCATAAGATAGAGCCTCTTGTTTAAGCTTCCAGTCTTTGGGGAAAACAAATCCATGGCTAAACAACACAGACCATGCAGTAACAGACCTGCATCCAAGGTATATGGGAACTAAAAGAGTGGTATGTAATTATTACTAGAGAAGATCATAGTAGGTTCTTTGAGATGCAATCTGAGTTCTGCCTTGAAGGATGAATTTTCCAAGTGAAAAAGAGAAGGGAAAAGCATTCCAGGAAAGGACAAGAGTAAGTGCAAAGACCTGGAGGTAAAGACAGTAAATGTATGCACTGACTGGAAGGAGATTAGTTTTGCTGGAGGGCAGAGTGAGGCAAATGTTGGTAGAAAATAAAGCCAAAATATTAGAGTCTAGATCAGGGAAGCTGGACTTGTTTTGTGATGTGTCCACTTGGCAAAGCCAAACTCTATGACCTAGAATTCTCTTTCTTGCATATTTCTAGTTAGCATGGCCACAGAGAGAGTCTTCAGAGATGTGGAGGGTAGACGGGAAGAAAGCACCTGTCATTTTGAGTTCACAGATGGTGTAGCTGATCTGCTGACTCATCCACTGGCTTGAAGCAGTACCTGCAACTATATTATTTCCCCTGGCTCCTCCTTTAGCTTCTCCATTTCCTAAGCCACATGTTTATGTTTGGCTCTGTGATGAAGGCCCCCTGCTTCTGTGGGACAGCCACATCTTAGTCTGAGTTCTCTAGAGGAGCAAAACCAGTGAAACATAAATTTAAATATATAGAGAGAAATTTACTTCAAGGAAATGGCCTACATAATTATGGGGGCTGGTTAGTCCCAAATCTGTGGGTCAGACAGTAGGCTGGAGACCCCTGCTGGATCTCAGGTTCGCAGGGGCTGGTGAACTCAAAATCTGTAGGTCAGGTGGCATCATGGAGACATCTGCAGATTTATGGGCTAAGAACCAGAGATAAGGCTATGAGAAGAGTGTAGGGGAGAGAGAGAGAGAGAGAGAGAGAGAGAGAGAGAGTGGGAGAAAGAGAGAGTGTTTTGCCAGAACATCCATTTATATACAAGAGGCAGGCCACACCCCCAAAGAAATCCTTCTTTCAATTGATTGACTGATCACATCAAATCTCATTATGGAAGATGATTACACTGGATTGCATTATAGAATAGCATTCAGTCTGATATCTGCCACACCACCAAGAATCATGTTGTTGTTGTTGTTATGTGCCGATGAGTCAAACCCAACTCATAGCAACCCCTCCTTGGGTTTCTGAGGCAGTATCACTACAGAAGTAGGATTGCCCAACCTTCCTTCCGAGGAGTGGCTGGTGGGTTTGAACTGCCAGCCATCTGGTTAGCAGGCAAGTGTCTTAGCCACTATGCTACCAGAGCTCCCACCAAGAATCATAGCTTAGCCAAGTTGACACATGACAACCATCACACTCACACCACCAGAGTCAGAGGCAAAAAGAACTGACAAAGGTTTCAGTCCATCCCTATAGGGATTCTAGGTCATGTCTGTGGTCTCCAGCCTGCCCTTGGTACCCTCCCAAACCCCACTATATCCATCTTTCCTTCTTGCCTGTCCTGCGGATTTCAAGCTCCAGAATCAGCCACAGAGACAGCAGCCTTACACAAACCACTTCACCAGCTTCCACAATTGTAGAAGGTAAATTCCATGTAACAAATCCATAATATATCTCCTAGCGGTTCTGCTTCTCTAGTTGAACTCTGACTAGTAAAGGCCTTGATGCCCATTAAAAAAAAAAAAAAAAAATGCTGTTGCTAGTTACCCTCAAGTTGATTCTGACTCATGACGACCCCATGTTTACTGAATAGAGCTGCTCTACAAGGTTTTCAAGACTGTCACCTTTCAGAAGCAGATCACCAAGCCTGTCTTCCAAGGAGCCTTTGGGTGGGTTCAAACTGCCAACTTTTTGACTACTAGTTGAGCAATTAACCATTTGCTCCACCCAGGCACTCATTAAGCATGGACTCTAGTGTAGTAGTTAAGGTTGTTGTCAACTTGGCTGGGCCTGATTGAGTGGCTGGGCAGCTGGAGGTAGTTATTCCACATGATGAGACTGGCAGTCCACTCCATGGTGGAATCTGCTTGGAGCAAGTGAGTGGCTGCTTGAGGGATGTGGTCTGCTTCCTGAACATAAGGAGAAGCTTTGGGACTAGTCTGTAGCCTTTTGGCATGCTTGAACACTGCAATGTAGCCAAGTCATTGGTCAACAGCCTGCCATTCCCTGCTGATCTTGGGACTTCATCTGGACTGGAATCAGGGGCCTGCCATGTTGTTTGGTAACAGTGGGACTGTGCCTTTTTACTTGTCAACCTTGGGGTTGTCAGCCTCAGCAGCCAGCAGCTGTCTGAGTGAAGAAAAGCCTCTAGCTTCAGTGGGCCGGGAGCAGGAGGCAGAACTAAAGCCCAAAGTTGAGAGGCTTTCATCCAGCCTAGAGCCTGGCATTTTGAACTCAGACTTAAAGCCTCCAAAATTGTAAGAGAATAAACTCCTGTTTGTTCAAGCCATTCCATTTTTGGTATATTCCTGTCAGAGTGGCACGAGGTAACCAAAACATCTAGTTATTCAGAAATCTAATAAATCTCTTTAGCCCCTATATTACCAGCTGAACTAATCTGTCTTTATTACTCAGTATTCTTAACCAGTTGCTGTTGAATCAGTCCTGACTCATGGTGATTCTATGTGTGGCAGAGTACAACTGTGCTCCATATGGTTTTCAAATCTAGTTCTGATTTTTCAGAACTAGATCACCAGGCCTTTCTTTCAAGTCACCTTTGGGTGGACTCAAACGGTCCACCTTTAGGTTAGCTGCCGAGTACATTTACTGTTTGTACCACCCAGGGACGCCATCACTATTCCTAGAGCTGTAGATATTCTGCTTTGCCACAATTTCTCAGATCCAAATTGTACATGGCTTCACCAGAAACTTCCTCTGTAACATGCTTTATGTGAATCTCCTCTCTGCCATTTCCATTATCACTGTCAGTGAATGTTTGTGGAAAGAATGAATGAGTGTCTCTGAGCCTTGGTTTCCTTATTTGCTCAATGGGGTGATAATCTTCATGTGGTAGTTAAGAGTAGTGTCAACTTGGCTGGGCCTGGTTGAGTAGCTGGGCAGCTGGATGTAGTGATTCTCCATGATGAGCCTGGTAATCAACTCCATGGTAGAATCTGGTGTGAGCAGCTGAGTAGCTGCCTTAGGGATGTGGTCTGCTTCCAGTATATAAGAAGAAGCTTTGAGAAAAGTCTCTGAGCTGGTTGGCAAGCTTGGACCCTGTATGTAGCTGGGTCTTCATTCAGCAGCCTGCTGTGTTGTTTGCCAATCTTGGGACTGTCTCTGGACTTGAACTAGTGGCCTTCCATGTTGGTTAATAATCTTGGGACTCTGCCATTTTGTTTGTCGACCTTGGGTTTGTCAGCTTCAGCAGCCACCTGAGTGAAGAAAGCCTCCAGCTTCAGTGGGCCAGGAGCAAGAGGCAGAACTGAAGCCCAGAGTCAAGGGGCCTTCACCCAGCCCCTAGACTTCACTCTGAAGCCAGACTTCTAGGCTCCTAAACTGTAAGAGAGTAGATCCCTGCTTGTTAAAGCTACCCATTTGAGGTATTTTCTGTCAGAGTAGCACTAGAGAACTAAAACCTCATAAAAAACTTATAAGGTAGATATCATTGTGATCATATTTTTCATTCTTAGGTGCCATGGAGTCAATTTCAATTCATAGTCAACCCACGTGAGAGAACAGAACTGCCCTATAGCATTTCCTAGGCTGTGATCTTTATGGGAACAAACTACCAGGTCTGTCTTCTGTGGAGTCGCTGGGTGGGTTCAACTAACGTTTTTGTTAAGAGATGAGTGCTTAGCTATTATGCCCCTAGAGTTCCTTATCATAATTTTACAAGGTTGAAAACTAAGGATCAGAGATTTTAGAGAACTTACTTCAAGATACACAGCTAGTAAACAGCAAAATCAAAACTTGAATCCAGGGCTTCTGACTCTGAGTGCAGGGCTCTTGGTACTATACTACAGCCTTCAAGTGTCATGGAAAGAAACCAATACACCCTCCAACAGTAGCAAATTGAGGCTTCTAAGGCCCAAAATCACCACTGACCTGTAAGTCTGTGTTCTGATTACCTAGTGCTGCTCCGACAAGAAAATACCGCAGATGGGATGGCTTGAACAAACAGGAGTTTATTCTGTTAGAATTTGGGAGGCTAGAAGTCCAAGTTCCAAGTGCCAGGCTCTAGGGGTTGTATGAAAGTCCCTCAACCTTGGGCTTCAGCTCTGCCTCTTGTTCCTGACCCACTGAAGCTAGAGGCATCTCTTCACTCAAGCAGCTACTGGCTGCTGAGGCTAACAAGCCCACGGTCAACAAATAAAATGGCACAGTCCCCATATTACCAAACCACATGGCAGGCCATTAATTTAAGTCCATTGAAAGTCCCAAGGTCGGCAGAGCATAACACGACTACACGCAGCGTTCAAGCATGCCATAAGCTAGAGACCATTCCCAAAGCTGTTTCTTACATATGGGAAGGAGACCACATACCCAAAGCAGCTACTCAGCTGCTTCAATAGATTCCAGCATGGAGTTAATTGCCAGTCTCATCATGGGGAATAACTGCATTCAGCTGCCCAGCCACTCAACCAGCCCTAGGCAAGTTGACACATAAACTTAACTACCCCAGTCTGTCACACTGTGCTTGTTTATGTGTTGCTGTGATGGTGGAAGCTATGCCACCTGTATTGGTATTTCAAATACCAGCTGGATCACCCATAGTAGACAGGTTTCAGCGACACTTCCTAACTAAGACAGACTAGGAAGAAATTCTTGGTGATCTACTTCTTAAAATCAGCCAATGAAAACCTTATGGGTCACAGTAGAATATTGTCTGATAATAGTGCTGGCAGATGAGCCCTTTAGGTTGGAAGGCACCACACGATAGCTGCAACAATGGAGTCAAACACAGCAATGATCATGAAGATGGCACAGGACCAGAGAGTGTTTCGTTCTGTTAAACATAAGGTCACCATGAGTCAGAGCTGACTCCATGGCAACTAAAAACAAGACCAATAAGATATCTTTTATTATTATCTTCTGGAAAATCACAGCAGAAGTCTGCCCTTAAGTTCCTCTAGGGATCAGGAGTAGAAACAGCTTCTTTGCATTCTCATCATGGATCTGGAAGTCCATTACCAAGGTCAACACTTGAAATGCCTTTGGAATAGTTCCAAAACCTTTGTGTTATCTCCAGCAACGTTGATTAAAAGCACAAGTCATTGAGCTATTGAGAGGAGATAGAGCATCATAGAAAGATGGTTGGCTCTGCAGTCACACATCCATGGCTTGTCATTCGAGCTCCACCACTTATAACAAGGCATGTTTCTACACCTCCCAGAGCTCCAGTTTCCTCACTGTAAAATGGGGAAAAAAATATTTATTTAATAAAGTGACAGAGTCAAGTGAAAAAACAACAAAAAAAAAAAAAACTAGTCCAGTGCTTGGCATGAAGTAGGTGCTCAGTCAATATTAAGCCCTAGTCCATCCACCTCCAAGAGGTCCCAGCCATTCCCAGGTGTCACCACAGCCTCACTTTCATGGGCAGGGGGCCTGAGGGGAAGATGGGCTCACTGTTGATTTACCACCTTGCTTTGCCTTTTAAAGAAATGTTGCATTACAAATCAAGCAAGGTGTGGAAGGAAGTGTGTCAGGCCTTGTTGTTTGCTGGGGCACATTCTGTTAGGTCAGGACACTGTAAGCAGAGCTTCGGAAATCCCAGTTGGGGCTCAACAGCACCTTGTCAAACGTGACAGCCACCATCTGATGTGAATTACTTTGAGAGCCACTAAGAGCAAACTCACTCACAGTAGCTCATTCTGTGAGGAAGTCAGACACAGAAGTGATCAGGAGGAGAAAAGCTGAGTATTTGGGAGGATTTAATACGATGAATGCCAAGCATTTCCTAGTCCGCAGGGCCCTGTCAGGCTCTGTCAGCAGAACTACAAATTGTTATAAATGACAATAATCTACTCACACTCGTTACTTGGGTGGAATTTAAGGAAACACTAAACCTCCAGGCTTATGGTAGGATGGGAACCAGGCACCTCTCAGAAGCAGGAGACTAGAGATTCTAAGGATTTGCCATTAAAGTGACTTGACTTCCAACTCTCTCATCTCTATGTTTTTTGGTCAAATGAGAGAAAAACAGAGAAAGTGGAGGCAGAGAGGAGAGAGAAAGAGAAGGAGAAAAGGAAAGAGGGAAAGGAGGAAAAAGGAAAGAGGAGGCAGAAAGAGAGAGAGAGACAGAGAAAGAGACGAAAATCAAATGGCAAGAAGCCAGCCAAGTTTCACTCCTGGCCCAATCAGCTATACCCTGGGAGGTGGGGTTTTGTGGATCCAATAAGACTACTTAGGCCTTCTCCTGTTGCTGAAAGAATCCCATTTTCTGAAATGGATTCAGACAAATTCTCTGGAATCTCATGACTTGTCTACCAATAAGCAAGTTTTTATGCCTTTCCCATTTATGTCTGGCTCCATTTCTGTTTAAAGTTTGTGAGGCACTTCACCATTTGCAAGGAGTGCTCCAGACATCTTTTTATTTCCTGTCTGTGCCAACATCAATCCTGCCTTAGAGCTTTTGAACCTTCTGCTCCCCATGTCTGGAAAGCCCTTTGTAGGCCTTGACTTCTTTCAGTTGCTGGGTTTTCCTAAAGGGTCTTCAGATCTCAAGTGTGACATCTTATCATCAGTGACATCTTCTAAGACCACCAGAGTAGTACATGCTAATTAGTTCTATGCTCCAGAAATAGTCTGTGGTTTTCCTTCATTGAATTTATAAAAAACGTAACAGCCTATTCTTTCATAACAGCTAACCCAAAGGTTGGTGGTGCAAGTCCACCCAGAGGTGTTTCAGAAGAAAGGCCTGGTGATCTACTTCCAAAATATCAGCCATTGAAAACCCTATGGAGCACAGGTCTACTCTGACACACAGGTGGTCTCCATGAGTCAGAACTGACTCAAAGGCAACTAGTTATTCACTTGGCTAATTATTTAATGGTGTCCTTCAACTAAACCATAAGCTCCCTGAGGACATGGATGTGTCTTTCTTATTTACCAATTGTGGGAGTTAAATTTGTATGTCAACTTGGCTGGGCCAGGTTGAGTGGCTGGGAAGCCGGTGGTAGTTATTCCCCATGATGAGACTGGCGATCAGCTCCAATGTGGGATCTACCACAAGCAGCTGAGTAACTGCCTTTGGGATGTGGTCTGCTTCCTGTATATAAGGAGAAGCCTTGGGGGATGATCTCTAGCTTATGGCACACTTAGACCCTGCATGTGGTTGTGTTGTTGTTCAGCAGCCTGCCATGCTCTGCCAACCTGGGAACTTACAATGGACTTGAATTAATGGCTTGCTATGTGGTTTGGTAACATGGGAACTGTGCCTTTTTACTTGTCAATCTTTGCCTTGGCAGTCTCAGCAGCCAGCAGCTGTCTGAGTGAAGAAAAGCCTCTGGTTTCAATGGGCTGGGAGCAGAAGGCAGAGCTGAAGCCCAAGGTTGAGGGCCTTCCACCCAGCCCCTAGAGCCTGGCACCTTGAACTTGGACTTAAAACCTCCAAACTGTAAGAGAATAAACTCCTGTTTAAGGCCACCCCATTTGTGGTATATTCTTGTCAGAGCTGCACTAGGCAACCAGGGTACCACTTGACCCCCATTTTCTGTCATATTGCCTGGAACAGGTTGGGGCTTATTCTGTTGAATTCATGAATCCTGAAAATAACCTTTATTGTCTTCATTTTTCTGATGAGGATGCAGGCTCAGAGAGTGCAAGTGACTTGCCTGACATGCACAGCTGGGAAGCTGAGGGGCCATCTGTCACACTCAAAGCCCAGGCTATTCCACTCTTCCATGCTGCTGCTGCTTATATACATGAATCTTATGTTCAACACCTTAGTTCAAGGTTGTAGACTCTGTGAGAGGTGAAGATGTCCACCTGTTTGGCATTTTGTGATTCCAAAGCCCTTAGCAGCTATTGTCCAGTCAGCCCCAAAATCATGCTGCCCTCACTGTACAACAAAACAAAACACTGCCCAGTCCTGTGCCGTCCCCCTGACCAGTTGTGGATTGGCCTGTGTGATCCATAGGATTTTTCATAAGTAGATTGACAGGGCTTTTTTCCTGTTAGGTGCTGTCAAGCTGGTTCCAATTTATGTTGTTGTTTTGTGCCGTCGAGTCGGACCCGACTCATAGCGACCCCTCCTTGGGTTTCCGAGGCAGTATCACTACAGAAGTAGATTGCCCCATCTTCCTTCCGAGGAGTGGCTGGTGGATGTGTAGTGACCCTATATATAACAGAGGGAGCATTAGCAGTGTAGTGCCGAAGGCATCTGACTGCTAACCAGAAGGTTGGCAATTCAAACCCACCAGCCAGCCACTCCTCGGAAAGAAGGTTGGGCAATCTACTTCCGTAGTGATACTGCCTCGGAAACCCAAGGAAGGGTTGCTATGAGTCGGATCTGACTCGACGGCAATGCTCTTGGTTTGATTTTTTTATATATAACAGAATGAAATACTGCCTAGTTCTATGCCATCTTCACAACCATTACTATGTTTGAGTCCATCTAATTGAACATCTTCCTCTTTTCACTGACCCTTAACTTTACCAAGCATGATGACCTTCTCCAGGGACTGGTCCCTCCTGATAACATGTCTCTTAATCTGGTAGCTGTCTTCCTATTCTGTCTTAATCTGGAAGCTCCACTGAAACCTGTTCAGCATCATTAAAAGCATACAAGCTTCCACTAACAAACAGATGGTTGGTGGCTGCACTTGAAGTACACTGACTGGGAATCAAACTTGGGTCTTACAGATGGGAGAAGAGAATTCTGCCCTTTTGCCATTGGTGCCTTACCCTTATGAACCCATAACCCATTATTATCAAGTCAATTCCAACTCTTAACGATCCTATAGGGCATAGCAGAACTGCCCCATAGGGGTTTGCAAGGCTATAATTTTCATTAGGGAAGTAGTCTGCCACATTTTTCTCCCAAGAGGGCGCTGGTGGTTCAAACTCCCACTCTTTTGATTAGCAGTCAAACACTTGAACCACTGATGCACCAGAGCTCCTTCCCTTATGAGCAGAGGTTCTCAAAAGTTAGTCTGCAGATTACTTTTAGGTATCTAAAGCCTAGGCACCCCAGGAGCATGTAAAAATTCCAAATGCCCAGATCCACATACAAGGCTTTGACTCAGTAAGGCTGGGCGAGGCTCTAAAACCTGCAATTTTAACGAGTACCCTAGGTAATTGTGTTGCTAAGCCAGGTTGGGAAAGCAGTAGCTTAGGGTATCTGGTGCTTGTCTGATTTCTCTGTTTTGACTGTGATTACATGGAGAGGGTGGGTGGAGGGAGTGTTGAAGCTCCCAGTGAAGAAAAGCAAAGCAGAACTTTTTATTCAACAGGAGCTGTGTACTGCTCCAGGAAGATAGCAAGGGGGTGTTTGAATCGTCCTTTGAATTGCTGTGATGAGGATCAGGACTTGGAACTGGTTCATTCTTGTTCCACCCCCTGCTGAGAGTTTGCACATATACACAAGAATCTCGTGGGGATCTTGTTAAAATGTAGATTCTGATTCAGCATATCTGGAGTAGAAATGCAAATTCTCAGCGGGGGGTGGGGTAGGGTTGGGGGGACTTGAAAGAACCAGTTCAACGCCCTGATGAGGACAGGTCTGGCCCGTGTGCTTTGGCAGCCTACTTGGGACAGTACCTATGAACAGGTGGATCTCTTAGGGGAAGATTATGGGCCCAAGAATTAGCTTGTAAAGAAGTCATATGGCACAGCTGGGTCTCTGGCCGTATAAATATTGACCAGCTATGATTAAACTGGCTGTTCTGCATCACATGATCTAGTGGGACAGCTCCTTTATTAGGGTATTAAATAACCATGAGGCTGTGTCTATTGTGTACAACTTTCCCCTGTGAAGCACAATGCTCTAGCCAGGTGATACCTAACCAGGCAGGTGAGAGGGATCCCTCACTTCCACTAAACATGTTACTAATTAAGCACTCACTATGCAGCAGGGATTGAGTAGGGGCTGTAGGCATTATGTCCCAGGGTGGCAAAAACAGTTAAGTGCTTGGCTGTTAACCACAAGGCTGGAGGTTCTAAACAAGATCAAGTTCATAGGTACAGGGATCAGGACTTCAACATACCTTTTGGGGAAACAAAACTCAGTTCATAGAACCAAAAACTGAATATGTTGTCATTGAGTCCATTCCAACTCATAGGGTCTATAGGACAGACAAGAACTGCCTCACAGAGTTTCCAAAGCTGTAATGTCTACAGAAGCAGGCGGCTTCATCCACTCATAGGTACCTTGGAAGAAAATCTTGGTCATTTACTTCTGAAAAATCAACCATTAAAAACCCTAACTCTCCTGTGACAACATTTACAACCCTGTTATTACTTCCTGAGGAGTCCCTGGCAGTGCAAATGGTTAACATGCTCAGCTGCTAACAGAAATGTTGGATGTTCCAGCCCATTCAGTCAGAGGTGTGTTGGAAGAAAGTCCTGGTGATCTATTTCCAAAAGCTCAGCCATTGAAAATCTATGGAGCACAGTTCTACTCTGCACACATGGGGTCACCATGAATTGGAGTCAACTCAAAGGCAACTAGTTTGGGGGCATTATGGTGAACAAGACATATCAATTGCTCAACAGTATGTTAAAAGTAAGTTCACCTCTCTAAAACTACCTAAAACGATGTCAGAGGAGGATGAGGAAGAAAAGAAACCAGAGCACTGGTAGCAAAAGCTTTTATTTGAGAATGCTGGGCATGAGAATGCCACAAAAAAGTGTAAGAAGTACATTCTAGCTGGGGAAGGAAGGTGGAAGATTTTATGGGGCTTTAGCAGGAGAAGTGAGCTGAAGTTCAAGCTCTTGGAATAACTGATGAAACATGGTCCTCAGAAGAGGCAGGAATTGTTCTTGAAGATTAACAGCCATTGTTGAGACAATTTGGATTTTATCAAGAGTGCTGGGGGTAGATACAGAGTATCTTCATTTCCTAAACCAAAAAAAAAAAAAAAAAACCAAACCTACTGCCGTTGAATTTATTCTGACTCATAGCAACCCTTTAGGACTGATTAGAACTATCCTGTAGGGTTTCCAAGGCTCTACATTTTCAGGGAAGCAGACTGCCTCCTCTTTCTCCTAGTGGGTTTGAACAATCACCCTTTTGGTTAGCAGCCAAGTGCTTTAACCACTACGCCACCAGAGCTTCCCTCTTAGCTTCCTAGAGTGCTATATCAAACTGTGTGCCTTATAAGAACAGTAATTTATATTCTCACAATTCTAGAGGCTAGACATCTGAGTAAACATGTCAGCCAAGTGATGCTCCCTCCAAAGACTCTAGGGTAAGATGCTTTCTGGTCTTTCTCAGCTTCTGATTGTTCCATGTGTTTCTTGCCTTGTAGATTCATCTTCATATAGCTATCCTCCCTCTGCCTGTGTCTGTGTCTCTTCTCTTTTATAAGGACACCACTCAAATTGGATTAGGACTCACCGTTCTCCAGTATGATTTCTTGTCATACTGATAGTATCTTCGCAGGCCCTTTTTCCAAACAAGATCAAGTTCATAGCTACAGGGATTAGGACTTAAACATACCTTTTTGGGGGACACATTCAATTCATAAAACCAAAAACTGAATGTGCTGCCATTCAGTCAATTCCAATTCATAGACCCTATAAGACAGAGTAGAACTGCCTCGCACTCACAGGGTTTCCAAGGCTGTAATCTCTCTCTCTCTTTTTTTTTTCAATTGTGATTTGGGTGAAAATTTACAGAGCAAATTCACTTTCCACACAGCAGTTCACACATACTTTGTCTCATGACATTGACTACAATCCAACTCATTGCAACAGCTCCCCTCCCACTTCCTCCTGATAGTTACCTCTTCCCTGTGTCCATCCCTCTATCCAAGGCTGTAATCTTTACGGAAGCAGACTGCCTTGTCTTTTTCCCACAGAGCAGCTAGTGGGTTTGGACCACTGACCTTTTGATTAGCAGCCAAGTGCTTTAAGCACTGTCCTACCAGAGCTTCTTGTTCAGTTCATAAAGGGAGCTAAAAACTTGTTCAGGAAGAGGTGGGAGGAAAAGCTGGGAGAACAAGGGCACTTGAGGACCGCAGTGAGAAATGTCTCTCTCAAGGGCAATGTTTAGAAATGGTAATAATATGTTGAAGTATGGACAGTACCCAGGCAGAATTGTTAGTGATACTAATAATCATTGCCAAGGAAGGATGTTCATAATCCTGAGTAGATGGAAATAAACAGCATCACTTCCATTGTCACAGTGTTTCTAGTCTTGGAGGAAATACAGGAAATAATATTGTTGTTATAGCTCCTGTCAACTGATTCATGGCAACCTTGTGAACAATGGAATAAAACACTGCTTGGTCCTGAGCCGTCCCCATGATTGCTTGCGAACTGGACCACTGTAATCCACAGGGTTTTCAGTGGCTAATTTTTAGAAGTAGATCACCAGCCCTTTCTTCCAACACAGCTCTGGGTGGAATTGAATCTCCAGCTTTTCAGTTAGCAGCCAAGCAGGTTAACCATTTGTACTGCCCAGAGATTCCTCAGGAAATAATACAGGCTTGCAAAAGCTATGATGGGAGATTTTTGGGAAGGCCTTGGGAACATGGTGGGAAAAGACCTCACTTGGTATTAAAGGGACCATGAAGGCTTCCTGGAGGAGGTGGCATCTAAGTTGAGACCCCATGGATGAGTAGACATTAACTGGGTCAAAAGGAGTTCCAGGTAGAGAAACAGCATGTGCACAGACCAGGAGAAATAAAAGAATGAGGTATGTTTTTGGAAGCACAGAGAATGAAGGAATAATGGCAAAAGAAGAGTTTGATGAGAGAGAAACAGGACTATGCAAGCTGGAACTTCCTTGGCTAACACACTAGGAAAGAAGAGCAATGCACCCACGGATATTTACTTGTAGGAATTTTATTTTTTTAGCTCAAGTAATTGAGAGTCATCATTTGTATGTGTAATCATACTGCTAAGCTTGGAGATTTAAAAAGAAGGACCTGGTGGCAAGCTTCCAATTGATGTAAAATGAGAGGGCATTGGTTCAATTAGTGAGTACTCAGCACACACTGGCTGTGAAGCAGTAACAAAAATCCACATTGTGTCTGCCCTCTAGGCTATTATAATCTAGTATGAGAGTGAGAAATTAATTAACTAATCCCTCAAATAAATGTTTAATTATAAATTCAGTTAATAATATATTAATGAGAGTCAACTCAACAGGATTTTTTCCAAAAAAAAATCACAATAGTTTAAACACATTTGATTATTTTTTCTCTCTCATAAGTGAGATCCAGAGATGACTGGTGTGGTAGCTGTATAGTCATCAGGTAGCTAGGCTCCTTCTGTCCTTCTGGGCCACAACTTTTAGTATTTCACCTCACGGTCCAAGATATCTCCAGGTGCTCCAGCCATCAGGTCCACATTCCAAGAAGGATGAAGAACAAGAGGGCATAACCATTTAAAGAGCTTTCCTGGAAGGAACAACTAACCAAATTCTTATATATCCTTCAGCAGGCATCACTCCCATGGCCACAGCTAGTTGCAAGAGAGACTGGGAAATACAGACTTTTAGCTGGGCTCATTGTCACTTGTGGTGATTAAATTGTGTGTCAACTTAGCTGGGCCTGGTTTTGAGTGGCTGGGCAGCTGGTGATAGTTATTCCCCATGATGAGACTGGCAATCAACTCCATGGTGGAATCTGCCTGAGCAGCTAAATAGCTGTTTTAGGAATGTGGTCAGCTTCCTGTATATAAGGAGAAGCTTTGGAAATGGTCTGTAGTTTTTTAGCATGCTTGGACCCTGCATGTGTCCAAGTTATTGTTCAGGAGCCTACCATGTCTTGCTGATCTTGGGGCTTGAATTAGTGGCCTGCCGTGTTGTTTGGTAATATTGGGATTGTGCCTTTTTACTTGTCGCCCTTGCATTTGTCAGCCTCAGCAGCCAGCAGCTGTCTGAGTGAAGAAAATCCTCCAGCTTCAGTGGTCTGGGAGCAGGAGGCAGAACTGAAGTCCAAGGTTAAGGGGCTTTTACCCAGTTCTAAAGTCTGACACTTTGAACTCAGACTTCTAGCCTCCAAAACTGTAAGAGAACAAACTCCCTGTTTGTTTGAGCCATCCCATTTGTGGTTTATTCCTGTCAGAGCAGCACTAGTTAACCAACCTACCACCCCCCCCAAAAAAAAAAAAAAAAACTCACTGCCATTGAGTCGGATCCAACTCATAGCGACCCCTCCTTGGGTTTTGAAGGCAGTATCACTATGGAAGTAGATTGAAATACCACCCAAAAATAAAATTTTGGCTCTGGAACCAAGTGAAAATGGTAGAATGGATATCATCTGGGTAGCCAGCTGCCTCTACTACAACTCCCAAAGTAGTATCATGATACCAGAAATTGATTCTGATGTTGAGAGATGCAGGATGAGTAGGGGTTACCCAGGTGAAAGAACAGAGAAGGGGTAGGCATTCAATAAAATCAGCAAAGGTAAATCTAGCTGGAACAAAGATGGGGGGACTGAGTGCTGGGCAAATAAGATAAAGCAAGAGAGACAGAGGCAAAACAAGGCAGGGACTTGTTAGGAATTTGGGCTTAATTCTAAGGTACATGGAAACTGCTAATGAGTGACCAAATCGCATACATGTAATTTGAGCACCTATTCTGTGCCTGGTGCCACTCACCACTGATCCAGAGATGTAGCCTCACCTTGTTTTGTGAGAGGTTAGACACCCTAGTCTAGAGATCACAGGACCATGTGCCCACCTGTGTGCAGGAAAGAGCATCAGGGAAGGCTTTGCAGCAAAAATGACTGTTTACAGTTAAGTGCAGTTTCAGCAGGATGAAGGGAAGTCCAAGGGTATTTCAGGCAGAGCTGGGACAAAAGCTGGAAATGTCCATTGTGGAGGATCTGCTCATAATGGGTTATTCCTGGTGGGAAGCCAAGAGATGGGACATCAGTTCAGGCAGGGTTAGATCGCTAAAGGCCTTGTGTATCAAGCTAAGGAGCTGAACATTAAGGAGCCATACAACAGTGTGAAGTTGGGGGATTACATGATGCAGGATGAAGTTTAGAATATCAATTCTGGCAGCAGCATGCAGGGATACAGAAGGAGGCAGAATTGCATCATCAGCACCTACTCAGACTACTCTTCCTCCTAGTGAAAAACAAGTTCACGCCTACAATCCTTTAGTTGAAATTCAAAAATTCAGAAAGCTCTGAAAGCTAAACTGCTTTTAAAATTTTTGTTTATTTATTTTGGTAACTCATTTAGCAGCCATACCTGACCTGACCTCACTGGTTTGCAAAAACCTGACCTGATGATCTAATATAAGGCTATTTATAGTCAGTATAGCTCACTTGGTTTTGCTGTGCAGAAATAGTAACAGAAGGAGCCCTGGTGGCACAATGATTAAGGTGTAGGCCACAGTCTTAGGCTGGATTCTCTAAAGGAGCAAAAACAGTGCTCCTCTCTCTGTATATTTGAGAGGAGGGGATTTGATTGATTGACTGATTTCCAGGAAATGGCTCATGCAGTTGGGGAAGCTAGCAAGTCCCAAATCCATGGGTCAGGCATCAGGCTGGAGGCTTCTCCTGACCTGTAATTGCAGGGGTTGATTAACCCAAAATCAGCAGGTCAGATAGTAGACTGCTGGCTCACATCTCAAGAATAGGAGGTCAGGATGAAGAGCTGGATGCCAGATCATGAGTTGGATGCAGGATTGGGAGAGGCCAAGCTTTGTCAGACATCCATATATATTGGATGCAGCCCATACCCCCAAGGAAATTCCTATTCCAACTGACTGGCTGTTCATATCAGATCATAGAATGGAAAATGATTACACAGCATCTGACAAACTACTGAGATTCATGGCCCAGTCTCACTGACACATAACCATAACCATCATATCTGCTAACAGAAAGGTTTGAAACCACTAGCTGCTCCACTGGAGAAAAGATCTGGCAATCTGTTCCCATAAAGATTACAGCCCAGGAAGTCCTTTAGGGCAGTTCTACTCTGTCCTGTAGGGTCATTATGAGTCAGAATCTACTTGAAGGCAATAGGTTTATAGAGGTTTTTCTGGTTATTAAATAATATATGAACAAAATAAAACATATATAAGTATGGTATCATCTTTTTAATATCCCAAAATTCTAAGTTTCAAAATACATATGTCCCAGAAATTTTAGATAGGAGCTCTGGTAGCCTAGTGCCTACAGCACTTGACTGCTAACCAGAAGGCTGGCGGTTCAAAACCACCAGCCACTCCTTGAAAGGAAGGTTGGGCAATCTACTTCCATAGTGATACTGCCTCGGAAACCCAAGGAGGGGTCGCTATGAGTTGGATCTAACTCAACGGCCTATGACAACAACAACATGTAAGCAGATACATATATGCAAAAACGACAAGGAGGCCACATGTTCTGACCTCCTCTAACCCTACAAGGGGAAGGCAGGATTACCAGCAGTAACCCAAGGCCTATTACTGCCAGGCCAGACATGTTGCCTCTCTCCAGTC
>NW_006921767.1:6710495-6711805 GCF_000298275.1 Orycteropus afer afer
GAGAGTGGGAACTTCCCAGAACATTGTATTGTGCCACGCCCAACAGAAATAACCCAGGTGGGCGACTTTAAAATCAGGATCTCCTCTGTAGCTAATAGCAATTCCCACCTTAGAGTTTACAAAGACTTATGGGTAGAAAAGCCACACTAAGTAATTTACTACACCGCAATATATATATGAATATATATGTATATAAACCATATAAGCAAGGTCTGAAGGATGGTTTGCTCTGACTGGAGGATACATGTAGGAGATTGTTTTGGCAGATAAAAGGAAACCTACTTGATACAGAAGACAGTAAACTTAGGGGACTCATATTTCAGCTGGTCACAGAAATTATAAAGTGAGTATGCTTACAAAGAAAAGATAGGGACAAACTTAGGGGCCCTAATTTATGGCATACACTATGAAGCATAGCACAAAATACACAAACAGCAGAATTTAATTTTTAGAAGGTCCCAATCTTTTAATTCTTATGTGCATCAAAAGACTTCTCCAAAAGAGTAAAAGGAGAACCTGCAGATTGGGAAAAAATATTTGGCAACAACATACCTGATAAGGGACTTATCTCTAAAATTTATAGAAAACTCTAACATTCAACAATAAAAAGACAAACGATCCAATGAACAAATGAGCAGAAGACATGAATAGACATTTCATCAAAAAAAGATAATCAGGCAGCCAACAAACATGAAGAAATGCTCATGATCATTGGCCATTAGAGAAATGCAAATCAAAACAATTAGATATCATCTCACCCCAGCACTAGTAGCAAAGTTCAACAAGACAGAAAATAACAAATGCTGGCGAGGATGTGGAGAGATTGAGACTCTCATATACTGCTGGTGGGACTGTTAAATGGTACAACCACTGTGAAATCAGTATGGCAATGCCCTAAAAATTTGGAAATAGAAATACCATTTGATCCAGCAATTCCATTACTAGGTATATATCCTAAAGAAGTGAGAGGCAGGACACGAATCGATATATGCACACCCATGTTCATCACAGCACTAATCACAGTAGCAAATACATGGAAACAACCTAAGTGCCCATCAATGGAGGAATGGATAAACTAACTATGATACATACACACAACATAATACTATGCAATACAAAAGAATAATGTAGAATCTGCAAAACACCACATAACATGGATGAACTTGGAGGACTTTATGCTGAGTGAAATAAGTCAATTACAGAAGGACAAATATTGTATTAGTCCACTATTATAAAAAGTCAAAGAAAGGTTCACATATGGAAGGAAATAGGAGGGAAAACTGCTAGATAGGCTTTATATATATATATAT
>NW_006921767.1:6712537-6734492 GCF_000298275.1 Orycteropus afer afer
GGATTTGAACCGCCAGCCGTCTGGTTAGCAGGCAAGTGTCTTAGCCACTATGCTACCAGAGCTCCTATATACTAATAGTGATGGAATATTTTGGAAAAAGATAGCAATAATGGTGGCACAACATGAAAAATGTCATGAATGTCCCTGATCTGTAAGTGGGGAAGTCATTATGTTGATGATTGTCTTGGTGAGTATGTTTTCACCACAATAAAAGTAAAAAAAAAAAAAGGTGAATATGCTCAAAGAGAGTTTTTCTACCTTTATAAATAATAAATCAATTGACAGTTAATAAAGAGTACTTGGGGCTACCCGGGACCCCAAGTTATTGTCATAGAGACAATACTCCTACT
The DNA here is from genome assembly GCF_000298275.1 of Orycteropus afer afer. Taxonomy (NCBI): domain Eukaryota; kingdom Metazoa; phylum Chordata; class Mammalia; order Tubulidentata; family Orycteropodidae; genus Orycteropus; species Orycteropus afer. The sequence goes on from NW_006921767.1 coordinate 6,712,888, forward strand.
AGCCCTGTACTATTATTGTTACTAATAATTATAATCTACATTTCTGTAGTGCTTTAGGATTTATTAAGCACTTTTTCAAATGTTTTCTCCTTCAGTTTTTATAACAGTTGTGATGGATGGATTTCAGCATTATCAATTTACAAACAAGAATCCCAAGCTCAGAGATGGTAGATGTCTTAGTTTCTTAGAGCTGCTGTAACAGAAATACCACAAGTGGGTGTTTTTAAAGGACAGAAATTTATTTTCTCACAGTTAAGAGGCTAGAAATCTGAATTCCAGGTACTCAGTCTAGGGGAAGGCTCTCTCTCTGTCAGTTCTGGGGAAGGCCCTAGTCCTTTTACAGTTTCAGTTTCTTGGCTCCTTGTTAATCTTCATGTGAGTTGGCATCTATCTTCCCCCATCTATGCTTGCTTGTCTGTTTATCTCAAAAGTGATTGGCTTAAAATATACCCTCTGGTCTTAATGATCTGGCCTCCTTAATGTACCAGAGGAAAACCTATTCCCAAATGGGATTCATCCACAGGTATAGGGATTAGGATTCCAACATATTCTTAAGAAAAAAAAACCCCACCAAACTCACTATGTCGAGTCGATTCAACTCATAGCAACCCCTCCTTGGGTTTCCGAAGTGGTATCTTTATCAAAGTAGGTTGCGCAGTCTTCCTTCTGAGGAGTGGCTGGTGGGTTTGAACTGCCAGCCTTCTGGTTAGCAGTCAAATGCCTTAGGCACTACACCACCAGAACTCTCCCAATACATTCTGGAGGGATACATTTCCATTTCAATCTGTAACAGTTGGTGATTTCTTCAGGGTCATATAGACAGCAATTACACACAAATTCCAGATTAGGTGCTTCTCTTTCTGAGATCTGTGGTCTGTTTTTTCAATAAGCAATAACATTCCTGCCTGAAAGGTGTATAGATTTTTAAGAAATGTATCTGCTACAAAGAGGCTATACAGTAAATTTCACCTTGCAAGCTAGCTCATTAGTTTTGACTACTGGCACACCCAGGTGAGGACTTCAAGGCTGTTTCGAGACTTAACAGGGAAGTTTGGTAATCCATTAGTCTTGACTACCAAGGTGCAAGACGGAAGCAGAGTGGATGAATGGATTGCCATCAGTTTCCAAGGGTTGACTTTTCCTTTCTCCATTTAGTCATCAAAAAAATGTATTAGGTGCTTACTGAGTGTCAGGCATGCTAGTCCCCCGCTGTATGAAGGACTATAAACTGGATGGCATAAAACAACAGAAATGTATTCTCTCACAGTTTGGAATCAAGATATTGGCATGACTGTGCTCTCTGTGAAGGCTCTAGGGAAGAATCTGTTCCATGCCTCTCTCCTTGCCTAGCTTCTCGTGCTACCACCAATCCTCGGTATTCCTTGACTTGTGGACACATTGCTCCAATCTCTGCCTCTGTTGTCTTGTGGCATTCTCCCTCTGTCTGTTTCCGTGTCCCTTTTCCTCTTTTCCTAAGGACACCAGTCATGTTGGATTAGGGCCCATCCTAATGACCTCAGCTTGATTACCTTTGCAAAGACCCTATTTCCCAGTAAGGTCACAAGTGCCAGGAAATTGAACTTCAACATATCTTTTGGGGGGGCATTATTCAATCCACAATAGATGTTGAGGCTACCTCCATGAAGGCTCAGTCCCTGCCCTCAGAAATCCTAGAAAAGCCTCAATGCTCCCCTTTTAGTGGGAGTCTAAGCCCAGCAGAAGGATTCTGTGGGTGGTGCAAATACTGGTGATATGAGTCCACCAAGAGGCACCTGGAGAGAAAGGCCTGGCAACCTATTTCTGAACAATCAGCAATTGAAAACCCTACGGAGCACGGTTCCACTGTGATGCATGTGGGGTTGCCACGACATGGAACTGACTTGACGACAACTGGTTTCCTGGTTTATAGATCCATAAGCCCCAAAAGTGACTTTGAGAAGCAAACAGAAAATTGTGTGATACAGCCTAAACTTTAGGAGAGTGTGGTTTGGTGGAAAGGGGGTTGACGATTAAGAGTTTGGGCTTCAGAATCAGACAGGCTTGTGTTCAAACCCAATGCTACCATTTATTAACTAGGTGATACTGGGGAGGCTCTTAGGTCATCTAGCCTTCAGTTTCTTCATGTAGTCAAAAAAAAAAAAAGAGAGAGAGAGAGAGAAATGATAATAATAGCTCCTTCATGAGGTTATTGTGACTTAAACGAACTGATAGTAATAACAGCTATTATCCATTGAGTGTTTTTATGTGCCAGGCATTGTTTTCACATGTCTTAATTCACAAAATCTTCAGAACAACCCCATGAAGCCATACATGTAGATACTCTCTCTTGGTGTGTACTGAGTGCTCAGAATGTGGGTGAAATGACCATGCTCTCCCTGCTGTTGCTCTCACCTTGTTATTAAGAACTGATCTGGGACTGGCTTCTCATAATCTGGTTCAAGTTCTAGCACTAACTCTCAGTGTGATTTTGGACAAGTTATTTGCCTTTTCCAAGGACTCCATTTCCTCCTCTGTAAAGAGGGAAGTTTAGATTCAAAGAAGAGTTAAAAACCTGGGAGTATTTTTAAAAACACAGATTCCAGGGCTCCAAGATTCTGAATTGGCAGGTCTTGAACAGGACCCAGGAATCTATATCTGTTTTTTTTTTTTTTTTTAATTGTGATTTGAGTGAAAGTTTAAGGGTAAATTCATTTTCCATACAACAGTTCATACAATGATTTCAATCCCCATAATGTAACATCTCTTTTCCCACTTCTTTCCCTCCCACTTTTTCCCTGTGTCCTTTCTATGTGTTCCTGCCCTCTGAGCTGGCTCCCTGTACAAATACTGCCCTTCTGATCTCCTATGGTTGATTGTTCTAGGAAGGTATCTACCTGGTGTAAATATTCACCTTACAGGCCTGTCTGTTGTTTGGCTAGAAGCTACAGGAATCTAGGCCTGAAGGGTGACTAGGTGCCATAATTTCAGGGGTTTTACCAGTCTATCAGACCAGTAAGCCTGGTCTTTTTTGTGATTTTGAGTTTTGTTCCACAATCTTCTCTCACTCTATCCAGGATCTCCCATTTTGATCCCTTTCCAAGTGGCTGACAGTGGCAGCCAGGCACCATCTAGTTCTTCTGATCACGGTCATGTGGGCTGAGGTTTGCATGGTCCTCTAGTCCCTTGGACTAATTGTTCCATGTGACCTTGGTTTTCTTCATTCTTCTTTGCTCTGGACAAATCTATATCGTTTTTAACATAATAAATAATGTGATTAAAAAAAAATTCCAAATAGACTCAAAAGTATGGAAGACAATGACCCACCAAGTATATATCACTAGCTTCTGCAGCCTTCAGCATTTTGCCCTATTCCATCTATGGAGTCCCTATGAGTCAGAATCAACTCAATTGGGAATGGGGAATGGGTTATGGAGTCTCTGGGTGGCACAAATGATTAAACACCAGACTACTAACCTGGAGGCTGGAGGTTCAAACCCACCTAAAGTCACCTCAGAAGACAGGCCTGCTGCTCTGCTTACAAAAAGTCACAGCTGTGAAAACCCTGTGGAGCAGTCCTACTCTGCACACATGGGTTCCCTATGAGTTGGAATCCACTCCACAGCAAACAACAACATCATAAGCAGCATGTTCTCCATTCATAACCTCCCATATACATCCACTTTATGTGCTGCGCTGGGCCTCAGGGAAGGATGAACCATAACTACATTCACCAGGTTCTTCACACTCTGACTTCCCACAGGGTCCAGCCAACAGGACACATCAGAAAGTACTAGAAAGCAGGACTCATAAGGTTGGGCTATGCATTTCCCCGGCTCCCTCTCTCGGGTGGTTGTCAGTGGGCATGTCCTTCTACCCCAGGGCACAGCTCATGCTCCAGGAGCTATTCCTCTCTCTGTTGGTTCTCATCCATTTCCTCCCCTTGCCACTTCAGGCCTAGGGATAGTAAAGTTTCCCTGCCCTTGCTTGCTCTATCTTTTTATTGATTTCCCTGAACCTTTCCTTGCCCACATCCTTATAAACAGCCCCTTCCTTCAATCACCTTATTTGTATGTGCCATGTGTTTCCATTGGGGATCCTGCCTAATATATATCAGCCCCTTTTATTTTTGCTGAATAGCCTAAAGTCAATCCTAGACATCATTTCACTCCTAAATAATTCAATTTATGTGTCAAATGTCACTATCACACTCAAAAAAAAAAAAACAAAAAATTCCTTAATATCATCTACTAGCAGGCATCTGTGTACCTAAAATGCCCCGTTAGTATCTCTGATTAGTCAGAGATCCCTCTGGGACTCCCAGGAGTACCCACCTGTGAGGGTCTTTCCAACTCAAATATGTTGCCTCTTTGATATGCAAAGCATGTCTCAAGTTTATAGATTTGAGTCAGTCTCCACCTTGTGGCAGGAAGGCTCACCTAGACTGTGGGCTGGTAAATTAGAAACTTGTCCTGTGAGCAAGGTGATGTTCCCATGGAAACAGCCCCTAGAACACTTAGAAAATGGTTTGGACACCTAGACCCAGCTGTACCAAGAGGCCAAATGATCATTTATTTGGATGCTGACTAAATATTCTACCTGAACCGGGCTTTCTTTCCTTGGGGAATAGGGGATAGCCACCCATAGGACTGAGAAGACAAGTCATGATTCCACCCCCAAGAACAGGAGCCCACCTCCCCTACTAGTCTCCAAGGAAACCTCTCAGGATACTTATATCCAAGGGAGTCATTTCCCTTTCTTAGGTTTTACCTTAGATCAAACTTGTAATTGCACATGTTTTAGTCTTTGAAGATTTGATTAGCTTTTTCAGGCTTCAGATCAAAACCACCCATTAACTACTCTTTGGGCCTCTACCAGAAAAAGGCAAATTGTGGGATCTTGCCAGTTTGTGAGGCAACCAGCTGAGAAGATGAGATGTGTAGGTCTGCACTTACACAGCTGGGATGTGGACCAGATCACTGTTCCTCTCTGGGACTAAGACTGCACTTCTGCCCTTATTCTTGGGATTTCAGTGTCTCTCACTGAGTTTTGCGAAACTGTTTCATCCTCACTGTACTAAATTACCATCCTGAATGAAGAGCCAGGCCAGGAAAACTCCATTCAAGCATAGATTAGCAGAAATTGGCCAGGGATCAAAGCGTTTCTTTTCTTAAAGAAGTCACTAGGGGCATATGACTGGGTATTTGATGGGCTGGTTCCAGGGAATGTTTTCCTCGTTAGCTTTGACATGAAAGCATTTTCTCCTTAGGCAGGTGATTTATATTATTCCAGTTTTCAAAGTAAGTCCTTCAGCTAACATGCTGCTAAAATCTAGCCAATCCTTCCAGGCTTTGTAGTCCCTCAGATATGCCACCATGTACTTACCACCAGAGAGCGACTTTGTACACAAATAGAGATTTTTGTACATAGGCACTTGGGTAAGGAAATTAGGCAGGACTCAAACTGTCTAGTCCATTTTGGTGGGAGGAGAAAAGATCACCTATAGGCTAAAAGTCAGCAGTGCTGTTAAGTCCACTCCTCCTCTACCTGTTCTCTGCTGACGTGAAATACCCCGTTCCTTCTCCCTGAGCCACCAAATGTTACTTGATCTGGTGAACAGTAGCAGATATAGGAGATAGGAAGGCTCTCTGCCAAGACCTGCAGCTTTGCAAGCGGTTAAGGGAGTACTCGTATTTCAAAGCTTGTGCACAAAAGATTCTTTACCTTTAAGACCATCTGCAATGGAACAGACTCAACAGTGATGGATTTCATGTTTCTGGTTTGCAGGAGGATGTGGAAGCAATACTTGGATCAGGAGACTTTCTCCTGAAGAAGAAGCAACCAAAGCTCTAGACTGATATTTTTATTGTTGTTAGTTGCCATTAGGTTGGCCTCTGAGTCTTGGGGACCTCATGCACAACAAAAGGAAATGCTGCCCCATCCTGCACAATCTCCCTGATTGGTGGTAGATGGAACCACTGTGATCATAGGGTTTTCATTGGATGATTTTTGGAAATAGATTGCCAGGCCTTTCTTTCTAGTCTGTCTTAGTCTGGAAGCTCTGCCAGAACCTGTTCAGCATCATACAACATTCAAGTCTCCACTGACAGATGGGTGGTGGCTATACATTCGGTGCATTGACCAGTATCTGATCCCAGGTATTGGTATGGAAAGTGAGAATTCTACCATTGAGCCACAAGTGTTCTCAATAGACTGAAACTCAAAAGCCAAACCAATTGCCTTCGAATCAGCTATAACTCACAGCAACCCCACGTGTTGCCTAGTAGAACTGTGCTCCATAGGGTTTGCAAAGGAAAATTTTTCAGAAACAGATCACCAGGCTTTTCTTCCAAGGCATCTCTAGGTGGATTCAAACCACCAACCTTTCAATTTTAATAGTTGAATGCTTAATTGTTTCACCACCTTCCATTAGATTGATATCAGGGAGATCTTATGCACTATACCAGCCACCACATCTAGAGATCCTGATTCAGTAGGCTTGGAGGTACCTAGGGAATCTCCATTTTTAATAAGCCCCTTCCCCTGTGATTTCAGGTCAACAATTGCAAGAAACCATTTCAAGGCCTTCCATCTCATCCTGGTAATTCTACTTTGAGTTTGTTGTTGTTGTTATGTGCCATCAAGTCAGCCCCAACTCATAGCAACCCCTCCTTGGGTTTCCAAGGTGGTTATCACTACGGAAGTAGATTGCCCAACCTTCCTTCTGAGTAGTGGCTGGTTTAGAAGTTATGAATGTGTATGACTAAAAGCCTTTTAATTTGCTTGGCAAGTCAAAATGATTTACAGGGGCAAGTTGGTTTTATACCCTTAGATTGTACCACAAGGGTATTAAACATCTGGAATAATTAGGAAAAGTGATTGCTTTCCTTTAAAGTAACAGAAGGCCCCCCATTAAAACCCAAACATTATCTAAGTAATTTGTGACGCTAGCTGCCCTTAGGAGATGTGTGTGCTTAGAAGAGGGTAGGAGGCAAACTCAAAATGGTTAGAAGAACAGGCATTCCTGAGTTGGAGGTTGGGCTCTGTCATTTAACTAGCTATGTGCCCATCAGGCAAGTTATTAAACCTATGTTTGCTCATCTGCAAAATGAGTACAAGAATACCAACCTCACAGGAATGTTGTGAGAATTTTAAACATAGTACATGTAAAGTGCTCAGCTATGCCCTGGGGAAAATATATCTCTTCTTATTATTGGGTATTGTCAGAGGGGATCAAGGTGTTACAAGATTCATTATTAAGTACAGGACTGATGAATTCCATTGTTCCCTCCCCTCCCATCCATTCACTCAATCCATCCCGTGCATGGCCACTGTGAAATGGTTTCAGAATTCACCTCTAATCCTGCTCCATTCCACATGACAATTCTTCAGTGGCTTCCGATCACCTTCATGTTATAATCCTGCAAAGTCCTTCAAGCTCTTGTTCCCTACTTACCTCTCCAGCCACTTATTTCACCACTGGGCACCTCTGACCTCTTGAAGAGGAAGGAACTGAGACAGCTGTATATGCTTCTCAACACACCTCACTCTCTCCCACTTTTTGTCTCCTCCTACTGCCTACAGTTCTTTCTCTCTCTCTCTGCCTGAGTTCCTTGGCTGGCTCCTAAACAGATGCTATCAAGTTGATTCTGAGTCATGGTGATCCCAAGTGTGTCAGAGTCGAACTGTGCTTCACATGTTTTGTTTCATATACATATATCTGTGTGTGCGTTTATTTATACATATATGTATATGCATTATTTATTTGTATATTAAAAATACTATATTGTGTTTTTGGTGAAATTTGACAGCGTAGATTAGGTTCCCATTTAACAATTTTTATTCCATGGTTTTCAGTGGCTGAGTTTTTAGAAGTAGATCACCAGGCCTTTACTTGGAAGTGCCTCTAGGTAGACACGGACCTCCAACCTTTGGATTAGCAGCTGAGCATGTTAACTGTTTGCACCACTCAGGAATATGTAACTCACCCCTGTTGTTGTTGTTGTTTGCTGTTAAGTTGGACCTGACTCATAGCGACCCCTCCTTGGGTTTCCGAGGCGGTATCACTATGGCAGTAGATTGCCCAACCTTCCTTCCGAGGAGTGGCTGGTGGGTTTGAACCGCCAGCCTTCTGGTTAGCAGTCAAGTGCCTTAGGCACTATGCTATCAGAGCTCCCAACAGTCTAGAAGTCACTTCCTCTGGGAAGCCTGCTTTGGCTTCTCTCCTCCACCCAAGCAGGGGAGAGGCCCTAACTGTGCACCCTGGAATAACTCTCTCCAGGCACTTTTACATTATGTTATAAGCACTTATTGGCTGGACCTTCACATCAGTGGTTCTCAATTTTTCTGCCCAGTAGAATCAAATGGAAGCTCTTCAAAGTCCCAATGCCCTGGCATTACCTCAGACTCAGTAAATCACTTCTTGAGTCCAGGAGGACTCCAGCACAAGGATTTGATAATGCTCTGTGGGTGACTCCAGTAAACAGCCAAGGTTGAAAACCAGTGCTCCAGATGGTGAGCACCATGAGGGCACTGAATGTGTCTGCTTATCTGTGTATACACCAGGCGCTTAGAACAGAACTGTCACATTGATGGTCTCCAGGAAATGCCTGAAGGTGTGAAGCTAGGCTATTTGTGTTCAGGAACTCTCAGAGTCTGCATCACCACCTGAGAGAACAGTGAGCAAAAGTGTTTGGGAGGGTGAGTGTTGGACATTCAGGGGGCTGTGGGAAAGCACTGGAAATCAGAGTGGGAAGTTGGGGTGTGAGCCTGCCTTTTAAGGCCACACTGGGCTGTTCCAGGGAGTGGAGGGCAGGGGAATAACTGGTCAACTTAGCTATAACCACATTCAGTCTACTCAGACACACCTGGACTCTCCAGAGGTCCCTGTGTGGCACAAATGGTTCGCACTCGCCTACTAAAGGTTGGCACTTTGAACCCACTCTGTGGTGCCACAGAAGAAAGGCCTGGTGACCAGCTTCTGAAACAAAATCAACTCGATAACAAGAGTGTTTTTTTGGTTTTGAACTCTACAACTAGAAGTACTTATGAAGGCATTGCGTCATATCTGATTGGTGGAGCTAATGGTCTTTCAGACTTTTCTTCTGCTCTCATAGAGAGGCCTTCAAGGGTCTTCAAGTCCTGACATATGGAGAACATGCTCATGGCTCACTGTCCTGACTGCTCTGGAGTTTCCTGGCCAGACACTCTTGAGCTCGCACTCTTGATCTCACAGTGTGAGATGGCAGGAGAATTATAATCCCCAGCAAGAATGACCAAGGCCTTCTAAAACCACCAAAGAGCCCTTCCTGATCTATTCTTTTCGAATCCACTTTCCTTCTGAAGCCCAGGGTGGTTGAATTTTCTGTCTGGGCAAGAAAATCTGAAAATTAACTGACAAAATAGCCATCTTCCTTTCTTATAGGTCTATCCCAAAAGAATAAGCTGGGTCTCTTTTTCTTTCTTCTGAAGAGGACAAGCAGGTCTTTGTAACATAGGACCTCAAGTTTCCCCTGTCCCAGAGGATTGATTGAGAAACAAAACAACAAAATCCTTTAAAGGCAGAAACCCAGGCTGTGGTTGGCAATGAGCTGTACCTAAATGGGGAGAGGACAGGAGAGGAGGTATTGGATTTCCTGAGTCTGGGAGCTGGGGGTTTAGGTTTCAGTGAGTTGTAGGGCTCTGTGTCCACCCCTACTAAGCCCCAGGAGGAATGGATGCTGTTCCCCACTTCTTCCCTGAGCACATTCTTCACAAATGGTGGCTTTTAAATATTTTCAATTGTTTTAGATTTTCAATTGGTGGTTGGTAAGATAGTGGTGAACAGACACTGGAGAGAATGGGGTGGGTTAGGAATTCAAAGTTCTGCTTTGGGCACATCTATTAGATACTCTGGAGTCTTTGGGTGGTGCAAATATTTAACACTCTTAGCTGCTAACCAAAAGGTTGGAGGTTCAAGTATATCCAGAGGCACCTTGGAAGAAAGGTCTGGTGATCTACTTCCAAAAAATCAGCCAGTAAAAATCCAATGGACCATAATTCTATTCTGACACACATGGGATCATTACGAGTCAGAAGGAGATTGATAGCATTTTATTATTATTATTAGATATTCCAGTGGAGTGATCGGTAACCTTAAAAATAAGGGCTAAGACTTACTTCATGCTTACTATGTGCTGACACTGGCTGAAGTGCTTTACATGTATTAAGTCCTATAATTTTTTTGATCCTTACACTAACCCTATGAGGTTGGTACTCAGCACTCCTCTACATTTAAGGAAACTGAGGTACAGATAGTTTAAGTAACTTGCCCAAGATGATACAGCTAATAAAAAGCAGTAGCCATTTGGTTATGCAAACCTGGAACTTTTTTTATTTTTTGTGTGGGGGAGGTGGAGAGAGAACAAAACTAAAAATTCAAACTTGCAAGTCAACAGCAGAGAGAGAATACTTAGAGTCATTGGTTCAAATAATATTACCTGGGAAAGGACATAGATTGAGAAAAGAAAAGGGTCTAGGACCAAGCCTTGGAACTCCAAAATCTAAAGATAAGGAGTGGAGTTTATGGAGTAGGAGCCAGTAATGGGAATGTGAGAAGGGGCAGCCAGGGAGGAAGGAAGAAATCCTAGACAGTGTGCTGTGTAGGAGCCAAGAAAAGGGAATGTTTCAAAGAGGATGGAGAGACCAGTGTGTCTGAAGCTGTGGACTGCCAAGTGAGATGAAGCCTGAGAAATGACTGGCAGCAGGAAGGGCACTGGTGTCTTGACAAGAGCAACTTCCTTGGTAGGGAATGGACAGAAGTCTGATTGAAGAGTAAGCTGGAGGTGAGGAAGCAGGTCAGTGAGGGAACTACCTTTTAATAAAAATCTACTTCCTGGGCTATGATGGGGCCCTGAGTCATCTGGCTTTCGCTCCAAACCTATCTACACAGCAACCGTTTGTTTGTTTGTCTCCCCTTTAAATGTGGTACAGGATTTTTTCTTTTGCCCACAAAGAAGGGCATGTCCCATTACACTCAATAACTATGATGCAACTAATACACAATGCACCCCCCACAAGGGTAAACACAGGAAGCAAAATATTTTTTAAAATACAGTGACAAGAATAGGCTCAGCAAGCAGCAAAGATCAATAAAGCCAAAGCTATCTGGGAAAACGTACGTACCAGTGAGCCACCAGCTCTGAGGAATCAATCAGTAGCTCCTGATAAAAACTGTATCTCCTGTAAAAGTGTCATCGGAGTTTTCACTGTGTCATGATGCAGGTGCCAAAGGCTGGGCACAGAATGGATGGCCCATTAATACTCACTGATGGGTTTATCAATTGGTGTATCCAGTATAATTAGCCCAGATCTTTAATCAATGTAGCACAGGGAGGTGATGGCAGGCTGGGCTCTGTCCCAAGGTCCATGGCTCACTGTGTGGCCTGGATGGCCCCCTGGGCTCCTCAGAAATTGTTTTCTTCCTATAAAATGGGAAAATAGTGGTTCAGTATTTCCCAGAGTGATTTCCAGCAAACTTTAGTCCTGTGGAATGTTAACAGATATACATATATTTTTTTTTCCTACAAAAATGTTAGGTGGCTAGATTTGGTCAATGTTGATTTTAAATAACTTAAGCATGTCTTCTCAGAGGCTGTGGTAGGCTGGATATTGTCAGTCTGTAAGAAGCAGGATAGAGTGTACATAAATATATTTGCTCATTTGATATACATTGAACGAGCACCAAGCATACGATAAGCTTGGTGTTCTAGGTTATCTTCCGCTACTCTTGTTCTAGGTGCTGGGGACAAAGCAGTGAACAAAAGGCCCAAGTTACTCTGTCAAGGACTTGGCATTCCAGTGTGGGAATATGGATAGTCTATCAATCAAACAATAAATAGACCAATTGTCCAAGTTGCTTCTGACTCATGAGACCCCATGTGTGTCAGAGGATTTTCAATGGTTGATTTTTCAGAAGTAGATCACCAGGCATTTCTTCCAATCCACCTCTGGGTGGACTTGAACCTGCATCAGTTAACAGCTGAGGGCATCTACCATTAGTACCACCCAGTGACTCTTAAATAAACACAGGTGCATAATATGACAAAAAAAAAAAAAAAAAAATCCCATTGAGTTTTTCCAGCTTACAGCCTGTACCCACCAGCAGCTCTGTGGGAGAGAGATATGGCAGTCTGCTTCCACAAAGATTTACAGCCTTGGAAACGCTACTCTGTCCTGTAGAGTCCCTATCAGTCAAAATTGACTGGAGGGCAGTGGGTTTGGTTTGGTCTTTTGGTATATATGTCAGAATAGAACTGTACTCCATAGGGTTTTAAACGGCTGTGATCTTTTGTTAAGTAAATGGCCAAGGCTTTCTTTCAATGCACCTCTGGGTGGACTTGAACTATCAACCTTTTGGATAGTAGCCAAGTGCTTAACGTTTGCACCACCTAGGGACTCCTGATAGGATAAATGATTCTAAATGTTATGCAAACAAAAATAGCAACAACAAACGCATTGTAGGGTATAGCAAATAGCCTTACTGAAAGGCAATGATGTTTCATGGATCAGCGACAAAACTTTCCTCGCTGATAAGGGGATGTTTAAGGAGCTCTGGTGGCACAGTGTCAAAGTATTCGGCTGCGAACCAAAACTTGGGCGGTTTAATCTCCCCAGCCACTCAGCACGAGAAAGATGAGGCAGTCTCCCTCTGCACAGATTTAGGATCTTGTTCTCCGTCTTTTTGGGTCACTAGGAATTGGAATCAATCGATGGCACTGGGTTTGGCTCTTGGGTTGGAAGTGGACGCTCGAGCACACAGCCCTGAGGAAGTAAAACAGCGAGCCACGAGGCTACTCAGAAAGAACCACAAATGCGCAAGTGCCCTGAAATGGGGGCGTGTTTGTCTTGGTCACCTGACAACATGGTTGGTGTGAGGAGAGCCGGCCGACGTATTGTGAGAGGGTCCTGGATTTCGGCCAAGGAGTCTTCCCTCTTCCTATCTGTTCAGCCTCTGAGTTCGGATAATGAGAGTACAGATGATAAGAACTGTTATAGAGGTACAGCTAGTTTCCCAAACTGAAGTCATCAGACAGGTAACTTTGTTTGATCGTGCAATTGTTAGGATTAGTGTCTCACTGGAATAGAGCATTTCTAAGTCAGTGCTAATAGTATTGTTATCCTGGTCCCTTCTCCCTGATCCTCCCTTCAGGCCTGCCCCCAGTCCAACCTTCCTGCCTGACATTGACTCCCTGAAGGACACTCAAGCCTTAATTCATTAAGGGAGATGGGCGACTTTGCCTTCTGGCTACTTCCTGCTGAACGGGGGTCGTTTTCCTGCCTAATAGCAGACTTGGAAGCCCTTTCTAGCTATCTCTAGAGGAGAAAAGGGTTTGGGATTTCCAAAAGCTAATTATTTAGACAAGTGCTATGGCTCAGTGCAATAGGCAGTACGACATAGTATAATATTCTAAAGTCATCAGTGGGGGAAAATAAAAAGTATGAATTATACTCATTTTGAATTATATTCGTTTTCAAATACAGATAGTAATTTATTTAGGAAGGAGGTCTCTGGATTCAGAAAGACCATGGGACTAATGTCAACTCTGCCACTGACTAGCTGTGTAACTTTGGGCAAGCAGTTGGCTTTCCTGTACCTCACCTTGTGTAAAATATGACTATTTTACATCTGCAAAATAGGTATAATAATACTTCTTACCATAGTGGCTAGGAGGAGAAGTCATTACTATAAATCAGTTGCTTAGTTCAGTGCCTGGCACATAGTAAGTGCTCAGTAAATATTACCTGCTATGATAATGTTTAATAACTAGAAGGAGAGGACCCCTGGGTTAAATGTTCACCTGCTAACCAAAAGTTACGCAGTTTGAATCCATCACCCACACTGCAGGAGAAAGATGTGGTAGTCTGCTTCTGTAAAGATTACAGCTTTGGAAACCCTATGGAACAGTTCTATTCTGTCCTATAGGGTCCATATGAGTCAGAATTAACTCCATTGGCAATGAGGTTTTTTTTTTTTTGTTTGTTAGTTTGGTTGGTTTTTTAACTAGAAGGCTGCTGGGTAAGTGGTGCCAAACAAAGCACCTCAGAAGGATGATACAGAAACAACATAGAATGTTGTTCCATCAAAAGTCAAACCTAGCCCCTGACCTCACATGTTACAAATTAGGACTCAGCTGTATTCCTAGCATGAAACCAGTTACCATCAAGGTGATTCCAACACATGGCGACCCCAGCTATGTCAGAGTAGAACTGTGCTCGGTAGGGTTTTACTGGCTGTTTTTCCAGATATAGATTGCCAGGGCTGCCTTCTAAGGCAGCAATTGAACCTCCCATGCTTCTTAGCAACCACATTAACCATTTACACCACTCAGGGACTTAGTCACTGACCACCTGTTGTAAATTAGGGTTTAATTGTATTTCCAATCTAGACTTTACTTATCAATTCTAACACCCACATGTGCATGCCTAATCCTCAATCGCTCTAGCTTCTTGCGTCTGCAGGCTTGTGGCACCTTCCAGGGCTGATTGTTAGGCTTTCTATGTTCTGTTAGCATTCCAAATATATATCTGATTTCTTCTGCCTCTAGGCATTAAAAAGATAAACACATATCATTATGCAATTTTCTTATTAGGAGTGACTTTTAGGTAAAAGTCCCTTAGGCATTTGTTACTGTTGTTGTTATGTGCCATCGAGTGGGCTCGGACTCATAGCGACCCCTCCTTGGGTTTCTGAGGTGGTATTACTATGAAAGTAGATTGCCCAACCTTCCTTCCAAGGAGTGGCTGGTGGGTTTGAACTGCCAGCCTTCTGGTTAGCAGTCAAGTGCCTTAGGCACGATGCTACCAGAGTGGAAGGGAACAATTGTTTATAATACAGATTAAAGAGTGAAAATTTGTTCTTACGATGAATATACTGATAAGATTTGCCTAAGTGATTCATAGATTTGATTCCTCAAACATATTAATCACAAGTGAGAAGAATTGTGTTCATTTTTGTATGATTTATATTGGAATAGAGTGCTTGTCAAACAAGGCCAACTCTAATAAACACAGTGTTCAAGGAAAAAATGAAATAGATTTGTGTTATTTCAGCAATATGTGCTTTATTGTACACACTTTGCTTCTGTCTTTGGAGAATTTATCTGTAAGTCTTCTCTTTTCCTTCCATTTTCCTTGATTAGAAAGGCAACTGAAGGTTTAACAATCTTATTCAGGCCATATTTATGAAGGGTAGCTCTTCTCCCTCAAATAATCTCTAATATTTAAGTCGTAACATTATTCATAAAGATAAGATGGGGAAGGCTTCAGTTATAAAAGTTGAAATATTATATTAACTCAAAAGAAATGTGGTCAGGAATTTATCTTGTATTAATTTGCATTTAAGACATAAGTGACAATAACCAAGAATTGGAAAAATGGATTTTGGCATAAGTGCTGGTTTCCTTTGAATTTGTCAGATGCCGAAGTCATGTTGGTATGTTGCAGAGTGGTATCAGACTGCAGCTCACTGTGACTGTCCTTTGGGGTCAATTCAAGCAATGAGGGAACATTGAATAGTTTGCTTATTTTCTTCCCCTTGGATAAAAGGCCTTTAAAGTATATTCCAGTTTGGTAGCAGTGTCCTATCAGTAGAAGGCAACCTGTTTATATTGTCTTCATCAGTGACAACTGTTGAGTTCAAGGAAGAGGAAAGTAATCTAGGTTCAAGGACAAGCACTTAGAAATGCCTTCATCTCTGAAAGCAAACCCAAGCATCTCTCAGTTCTGTTTATGAGATGCTTTATGTTTTGAAAGTAATTTTTCTTTGTGGCTGAAGAAAACACACCCCACAGCTGGAACTACTTACAGCATAGGTTTGATTTCTTTTTTTGCAAATTGAATGATTAATTCATGCCAACAACCAAAGATTTAATTTCATTTTAAATTGAAAGGGATAGACAGTTGTGCTGGCTGAACTCCTAGTTTGGCTGGCTTTGGGACCCAAGAAATTCATTTAGACAATATTGTGACTCCAACAAGTCCATACTGGGAGACCGACCAAGTTTTTAAAAAAAATGTTTTGTACCACTGCCCTGACTCTCCTTTTATTGTGTTTTCTCTGCATTTAAATAGAGGACTGGTGAGACAGTCTTAATCCCATCCCTCCACCCAAGAACTCTGTGAATTTGTAAACGCATTTTACTCCCACTCCAGAAACACAAATAAGTGTCCAAAATCTGCTAGAAATCACAAACAGTTTTTATGACTTGCGTAATACCTCATGCATCAGGACCTAATATGCACAATGGACATGGTCATCTCTTTTGCTGTGTTTGACTACTTTAGAAGCAAAGCTAGACTTTTTGTGAGTTAAGGAAGGCAAATTTGCAATGGGCAGATGTGCTGCAAAAGACCTCTTTGAAGTGCTAAAGAGCAAAGAAGTCAGTTTGAAGACTGAGGTGTGCCTTACCTAAACTAAGGTAATTTCAGTTGCCTCGTATGCATGTGAAAGCTGGACAATGAATAAGCAAGACCAGAGGAGAATCAATGCATTTGAATTATGGTGCTCGCAAAGAATATTGAATACCATGGACTGCCAGTGAACAAACCTGTCTTGGAAGAACTGTAGCTGAAATACTCCTTAGAAGTAAGGATGGTGAGACTTCATCTTACATACTTTGGACATGTTATCAGGAAGGACCGGTCCCTAAAGAAGGGCCATGCTTGGAAAATTAGAGAGTCAGGGAAAAAAGGGAAGACCTTCAAAGAGATGGATTAATACAGTGGCTGCAGCAATGGTCTCTAGCATGACAGTGATTTTAAAGATGGCATGTTTTGTTCTGTTGTGCGTGGAGTCGCTATGAGTCAGAACTGACTGGGTGTACCTAACTACAACAAGGAAGGCCAAAGCTAACTGGAAACTTGAGCTTGAACCACCCCAAAGATCAACCTCAGGGTGATCCAGGTGGTGAAGTTGAACATTTGCTCCCCCCTTTACTAGCAACTCTTTGTAGCCAAAAACCAAACTAATGCACTGCCATCAAGTCGATTCCGACTCATAGTGACCCCTCCTTGGGTTTCCGAGGCGGTATACACTACGGAATGAGATTGCCCAACCTTCCTTCCGAGGAGTGGCTCATGGGTTTGAACCACCAGCCTTCTGGTTAGCAGTCAAATTCCTTCGGAACTATGCTACCAGAGCTCCCACTCTTTCTAGAGGAAGCTACAATTTCAAGCTGTAGATTTCTGAAAGATATTTTCACTTACTTATGAAGTCTGCCTTGACAATGATGCAGAGAGCAGAAATAGCAGTGAAAAGAGTTTAGTATGGCAGCTCTGGAGACTTATTCTCTTGGGAATAAGCCGCATTGCATAAAATCCAGGGGATTCTAGAAATGTCAGCTCTTTCCATTACTACTTTACATGTCTAGTTACTTCAAACGACCCTGGGGTTTTCACCTTTTGGCTTGCAGTCGTTTCTTTCTTCTTCTTTTTTGGGTAAAAGAAGTCTTATCTAATACTGACAATCTCTCTATAGTTTGCTCACAAGAGTAGATCCACAATGGATACATATTGCTTAATTCAAATATGCAATTTGAAAGAAAAACCTGAGATCTAGGCAGTACTAGACTCATCACAGTGCCACCCTATTTGATTTTTCACATTTTCTCCTTGCTGGGGCAGGTCACATCCAAACTTCAAGCTCACATCAAGTGACCTTTCCATGAATTTCTTTGTCAGAACATGATTGTGACTCTCTCCTCTGAATAACCATGCCACCTGTAGGAGCCTCCTTGTACATTACCTGTTGGGCTCCTCTCCCTAAACTTTATATTTTATTACACAAATAACATGGGATAACATGTTTGCTTAATAGCAACATAGTACAGGAAGAACCCAAAATGACAAAAGACCCTGTGGTAGTTAGACTTGTGTGTCGTGTTGGCTGGGCCATGGTTCTGAGTGGCCGGGAGCTGGATGTATTTATTCCCGATGATGAGATTGAAATCACCTCCATGGTGGAATCTGCTGTGAGTAGCTAGGCAGCTGCCTTTGGGGTGTGGCCTTTCAGTACATAGGAAGCTTTGGGAAAGGTCTTAACTTTGGGCACATCTGGATCCTGCATTTGGCCCAGTCTTCATCTCAGTGGCCTGTCACATTGCCTGCAGGTCTTGGGGATTTTCTTGGACTTGAACTGTTGTTGTTGTTGTTGTGTACCGTCAAGTCAGACCCAACTCATAGCGACCCCTCCTTGGGTTTCTGAGGCAGTATCACTACGAAAGTAGATTGCCCAACCTTCCTTCTGAGGAGTGGGTGGTGGGTTTGAACTGCCAGCCTTCTGGTTGGAAGTCAAGTGCCTCAGGCACTATGCTGTTTTCTGCTAATCTTAGGACTGTGCCATTTTATATGTTGACTTTGGATTCATCACCTACAGAAGCCAGTAGCTATGTGAGTCAGTAAAAGCTTCCAGCTCTAGTGGGCCTGGAACAGGAAGAGGCAGAGCTGAAGTGCAAGGCCAAGGGGCCTAGAACCAGCACTTGAACTTGAACTGCTAGGCTCCTAAATTTAAGAGAATAAATCCCTGTTTATTAAAGCCATCCACTTGTGGTATGTCTGTTGTAGCAGCACTAGAGAACAAAGACATACCCCTTCACTTATTCTCTAGGCCCCCTTCCTTCCAGAAGAACAACTTCACAGCTCTAGGCACACCTTCCCAAGACTCCTAGATATTTACATGCAAATTTATGCAAATCTACAAATATGTAGGTTTCACGTCTTATATATACATATGTGAAACATACTCTCCATGTTTTTAACCGCTTTCTTTTTTTTTCTTTGTTTTTTTTTTATTTAATTTTATTTTATTTTTATTTGGGTGAAGATTTACAGAGCAAATTCACTTTCCATACAGCAGTTCACATATACATTGTTGCATGTCATTGACCACAGTTTACCACAATGCAACAGCTCCCCTCCCACTTCCTCCCTATAGTTACTTCTTCCCAGTGTCCATCCCTCCATACTCTCCTGCCACCTGAGCTGTTTCCCTGTGCATAAGCAGCCCTTACTTCTCCCATGATTGTTCTCTCCAGGGCATGTGTCTACTTGAGGTAAATGTTTAATTCACAAGCCTGTACCTTGTTTGGCTGGAAACCACAGGTGGGGTTCAATTCCAGACCTGAAGGGCAGCTAGGGGCCATAGTCTCAGTGGTTCCACCAGGCTCTATTGGTCCAGCAAACCTGGTCCCCACCTTCATTTTTTTTTTTTTGTCTCCAAATGATTTTGAGTTTTGTTCCACATTGTTCTCCCTGTCTATGCAGGATCTCCTACATCCCTTCCAAGTTAACCGCTTTCTTAAGACACAAGTTGAATACCAGACAATTTTTTAAGCTATAACATATTCCACATCCTTATCAACACTTATTATTATCTATCTTTTTTCTTACTATAGCCATTCTACTCACTGCCATTGAATTGATTCTGACTCTGCTCCATAGGGTTTCCAGGGCTGTAATTTTTACAGAAGCAGACTGCCACATCTTTCTTTAGAGGAAAGGCTGGTAGGTTCAAACCACGAGCCTTGAGGTTAGCAGCCAAGCACTTAACCACTGTGCCACCAGGGCTTATATAGCCATTCTCAAAATCCCAAACCAAACTGACTGGCATTGAGTTGATTACAACTCATAACCACCCCCACTGGGTTTCCAAGGCTGTAAATCTTTATGCAAGCAGATTGCTTCATCTTTGTTCCATGGAGCTGCTAGTTGGTTCAAACCAGGGACCTTTTGGTTAGGGTATGAAATGGTATTTTATTGTGATTTTGAGGAGCTCTGGTAGTGTAGTGCCTAAGGCACTTGACTGCTAACCAGAAAGCTGGCAGTTCAATCCTACCACCCACTCCTCGGAAGGAAGGTTGGGCAATCTACTTCCGCACTGTTACTGCCTCAGAAACCCAAGGAGGGGTTGCTATGAGTCAGATGCGACTGGACGGCAGTGAGTTTGGTTTTGGTTCGGAATGGCTAACCACATTAAGTATCTTTCCATGTGTTCACTGGCCATTTGTATGTTTTCTTTGGATCCTTTATCTATTTTTGAGTTTCGTTGTCTTTTTATTTTTGACTTAAAAGTTCTATATGTTGTTGTTTGTTGTTACGTGCCGTCGAGTCATACCTGACTCATAGCGACCCCTCCTTGGGTTTCCGAGGCAGTATCACTACGGAAGTAGGATTGCCCAACCTTCCTTCCGAGGAGTGGCTGGTGGGTTTGAACCGCCAGCCGTCTGGTTAGCAGGCAAGTGTCTTAGCCACTATGCTACCAGAGCTCCCTAAAAGTTCTATATATATTCTGGCTATAAGTCTTTTATCACATATACAATTTGCAAATATTTTCTTCAGTTCTGTGGATGTCTTTTCACCTTCCTGTTGGTGTCCTTTTGTAGTAGCTAAAATTGTATGTCAGCTTGATTGGGCCTGAGTGGCTGGGCAATTGGTGGTAGTTATTCCCCATGATGAGACTAGCAATCAGCTTCGTGATGGGATCTGCCACAAGCAGCTGAGTAGCTAGCTGCTTTGGGTATGTGGTCTGCTTCCTGTATATAAGAAGCAGTTTTGGGAATGGTCTCTAGTTTAAGGCACACTTGGACCCTGCATGTGGCTGTGTCACTGTTCAGCAGCCTGTCATGCTCTGCTGACCTTGGGACTTTCAACGGACATGAATTAATGGCCTGCCGTATGGTTTGGTATAACATCGGGACTGTGCCATTTTATTTGTCAACTGTTCTGGTTGCATAGTGCTGCTCTGACAGGAATATACCACAAATGGGATGACCTTAACAAATAGGGGTTTATTCTCTAACAGTTTGGAGGCTTTAAATCCAAGTTCAAAGTGCCAGGCACTAGGGGCTGGGTGAAAGCCCCTCAACCTTGGGGTCCAGCTCTGCCTCCTGCTCTCGCCCCACTGGAGCTAGAGGCGTTTCTTCACTCATACAGCTGCTGGCTGCTAATGCTGAGAAGCCTGAGAAGCCTAAGGTTGACAACCAAAAAGGCACAATCCTGATATTACCAAATCACACGGGTAAGCTATTAATTGTAAGTCCCAAGGTTGGCAGAGCATGGCAGACTGCTGAACAATGACATGGCTACATGCGTGGTCCAAGCATGCCACATGCTAGAGACCATTCCCGAAGCTACTTCCTATATACAGAAAGCAGACCATATACCCAAAGCAGCTACTCAGCTGCTTGTGGTAGATCTAACCATGGAGTTGATTGCCAATCTCATCATGGAGTATAACTACCACCAGCTGCCCAGCCACTCAACCAGGCCCAGCCAGGTTGACACACAAACATAACCACCACATCCATCTTGAGCTTGTTAGCATCAGCAGCCAGTAGCTGCCTTAGTGAAGAGATGCCTCTAGCTTCAGTGGGCCAGAAGCAAGAGGCAGAGCTGAACCCCAAGGTCAAGGGGCTTTCACCCAGCCCTTAGAGCCTAGCACTTTGAACTCGAACTTCTAGCCTCCCGAACTGTAAGAGAATAAACTCCTGTTTGTTCAAGTCATTCCATTTGTGGTATTTCTGTTGGAGCAGTACTAGGTAACCAGAACACTTTTGAAATAAAAATTTTGAGTTTTAATGAAGTCCTGTTTATCT
>NW_006921767.1:6734882-6735921 GCF_000298275.1 Orycteropus afer afer
TCCTACTTCCGTAGTGATACTGCCTTGGAAACCCAAGGAGGGGTCGCTATGAGTCGGGGTCGACTCGACGGCAAACAACAACAACAACAACAAGCCACTACTCGGAAGAAAGACTGGGCAGTCTACTTCCATAGAGATATTGCCTTGGAAACCCAAGGAGCCGTTGCTCTGAGTCAGGATTGACCTGATGGCAGTGAGTTTGGTTTTGGTTTTTGGTTTCATCTCTCCAAGAAGTATATCTTCCTAATGTAAATGTTCAGCTCATATGCCTGTCTTTTGTTTGACTGGAAGTCATAGGAGTGGGTTCAATGCCAGACCTGAAGGGCAGCTAGGGCCCATAGTCTAAGGGGTTCCACCAGGCTCTATCAGACCAGCAAACCCGGACCCCTCCTTTTCTTTTGTTTTAAATAATTTTGAGTTTTGTTCCACACCACTCTCCCACTGCATCTAGGATCTTCTACATAGATCTCCTTTCTGTGGGTTGACAGTGGTAGCCAGGCACCATCTAGTTCTTCTGATCTCATAGTCATATAGGCTGAGGATCTCATGGTGTTATCAGTTGCTTGTACTAGTTGTTTCCATGTGTCTTTGGTTTTCTTCATTCTTCTTTGCTCTGGACAGAGAGATACCCATTGTTTCATCTAGATGGTTGCTTGAAATCTTTTAGGATCCCAGTTGCTACTCACCAAAGTAATATGTGGAATGATGTTTTTGTGTAGTATGTTATGCCAATTGTGCTTGATGTGCCCTGTGACTATGGTCCTGAGCCCACAGGTCCAACTACTCACTCCCTCTGGGTAGTGACTGTGACGAACAAGTGACTATAACCTTGTCCTTTGTCAGCTCTACTATATGCCTGGGAGTTCTTACAGAACATACCAATACACTTGTAGAAACATTGTCTGCCAACCCTATACGTGGTCATGGACACACTCCCCCCTACATGTTGTTATGTGCCGTCCAGTCAAACCCGACTCATAGCGACCCCTCCTTGGGTTTCCAAGGCAGTATCACTACGGAAGTAGGATTGCCCAACCTT
>NW_006921767.1:6740726-6749576 GCF_000298275.1 Orycteropus afer afer
TTGAATTTGTTGCTGTCATTTTGTTATGTATTTTTTCCTGGTGTCCCTGGTTTCTTTGTTCCATATTATTTTCTGTGCTGAGCTCGTTTTTTTTATGAATTGTGTTATCATTCCTGTTGTTGCTGTTGTTTTAGTATATGCTGAATATTTGAAGCACCCCTTAAGTTTTGAGGTTAGTTTTGTGGCAGGAAAATTAGTATGTATTGCTTTACTGCTAATTTAACAGATGAGGATAATTCAGGATGAGACTTGATTCCAATCTTGAAAATTGTTAGTATATTCTTTTGGGATAAATGTGTAGGCTGCTGGCAGCTGCTTAGCTTTTATGTGCTCAGTGGGGTGGGGAGTGTGCATGGTTCTTTCTCAGTGGCTGCAGTGCCTTGGTCAGAGCTGAAATGCCCATCTGTTCCAGTGAAGCCTCTGCAGGGACTGAATCTGAGCAATTACTTGAGGAGAAGATTGTCTGCATTAGGTCTGAGCTCCCATCTCTCCAGCTGTTAAATTGTGGACACTGCCTGGCTCCCAAAACAACCAGTCACAGGGGTTCATTCATTCAGAGAATTTAAAAGGGATGAAAGGATGCACCTGGTCACCTGGCTGGCCCCTTTTACATGGCTTAGAGAAAAATTGATTATTCTAGTGTACTGATTTGTCTGGACAGCCTAGGACCCTTCCCATTTCTGAGGACTATTTTTGACTTTCTACCCATTCTCCACCAGTCCAGTTATAGTGTATTGGGTTTTGGTTTTAATCTGCTTTTCTGTCACTCATCTTTGAAAAGGAGGCAATTTTAGATACTTAATGAAAGGTATTTGTTCATCTGATGGCTCTGGCCTGAATGTGAAGCCAAGAAGACCAATTAGGGCCTCTATGAATCAAGGTTCGATTGACACTCTGCTTGTAAAGGAAGCCATTTGTTAGTTTGAGACCTTATGAGTTAATTACTGGCTTCGATTCTTCAAATCACAGGCTGCATCTCTGTGTTTTTACTCTGAAGAGTGCGAGCATGAAATCAAAGCACTTAATGTACATGTGGCTTTAATTCACCTTAGCTGAGCTAAATGATTAGCCTTGGCAATAGAAACGTAAACAGGATGCTCGTTAGTTCACTTGCTAATTATTCTCTCCATTCCCCTCTCTTCCTCTTGTTCCAAAACTTAGGATCACTGATCACAGTCATCCTCAGCTCAGGAGGGGCTAACATCATGTGAGGCTCATGGAAACAGACCCACCAAGGGACAGGCAGGGGTACATCTCCCATCTCACACTCACGCCAGGGCCATGCTCAACTACAAGGGTGACATCAGCAACAACAATTAGTTATGTCTCTTTTTTGTTTAGCTAAGATTGTACAGTTGAGTTTGTGTGAGTAAATGTTGCCTTCCCTGATCACAGGGGTAGGTAGTTTGGACTCTGGCTTATTGGGAACAGAGGGTCTCTCGCACTAGTTCTAATAAAGGTTGCTTATTCTTAGGAATCTGGGAGCTCTGGTGGCGTAGGGCGTAAGGCAATTGGCTGCTAACCAGAAGGCTGGCGGTTCAAACCCACCAGCCACTCCTTGGAAGGAGGGTTGGGCAATTTACTTCTGTAGTGATACCGCCTCGGAAACCCAACAAGTTGTCGCTATTGAGTCAGGTTCAACTCAGCGACAGTGAGTTTGCTTGGTTTGGTATTCTTAGGAATCGTGGTAGAAACTTAAGGACATTAAAAGCAAGAAGCCGAAGATGGCCAGGCCCCAAGAGTACAGAACTAAGTCTGGAAAGTTTTCAAAATTAAGGGGTCTGTCTCTCTCTCTGTCTCTCTCTCTCTCACACACCCACACATACACACACACTCAAACATTCTCTCAGCAGTTCTCCTTCAGAACCTCTCCTGTATCCTCTTTCTTCCTCTAGTTTTCATAACCCAAAACAAATAAAACACCCAGTTGCAATAGAGTAACCTTCCCATTGTGTGTGCGTATCAGAGTAGACCTGTGTTCCACATAGTTTTTAATAGTTAATTTTTCAGAAGTACATTGTCAGGCCTTTCTTCCAAGGTGCCCCCTGGTTGGACTTTAATTTAGTAGCTGAGCACACTAACAGCGTAAGCTGTTCACCATCCAGGGACTCCTTTCTCATGGCTTCTTACAGTTTATCAGGTCTCAAATATGCTTCAGGGCTTTTTATTTCCACACTTACTTCCAAATTCCTAAGCAAGCCCATCTTCCTCTTTGGGACACATCATGGTAAGAGCTGTCATGAGTCCACTCAGTGGAGGTTAACCATCTTGCCCCACAATGAGGTGCATCCTTAGGATCAGGTATAGGTAGCAAGCCTCCTATCACAGAGCTGCGCATGCCCTCCTCTGAGTCTCATTATACCTGCTACACGGATTGTAATTGTTTGTTCAAATATGTGTCTCCCCTGCTAGTCTGTGACCTCATTATGAACAGAAACTTAGGTTCTTTACTGTCCTACTTCACCATAGTCCCTTGTGCTTCTAGGGAGCTCAGCAATGTTTGCACAGATAAATGAATCTGTACAACCCCTCAGCTGAGAAACTCTGAATTCCTCTGTGCCATCCCACAGTGTGTGCCCATTAAAAAAAAGGAGGGGGGCAGCTGAAAACAATGCCATAAAATATGATTTCCCAGGCATTGGCTGCATTCCTCTGAAAGCTGGATCAATATAAGAGCCAGTGCTAGGGTCTCTGGTTTAATCCTTCCATAGCCTCCTTTCCCACTGGTCCCTCCTACACAACTGGTAGATGCTGCCCCACAGGGTACCTTCTGGGGAAGCTCTGCTCCCTGGTTCTGAGAACTCTGCACTGGAAGCCTGCCGCACGGGCAGTCTGCCTGCTCCCAGCATGAAGACACATCATTCCTGGCCTCTGGCCCAACCATCAGTTTGGTGTCAGCTTCCCCATTGATTTTAAATTTTATTATTGGCTTTTAGAGCACTGAGGGACCCCAGGCTTCCCTTCACTATTGATCTGCTTGTTCCCAGCTGAGGGGATGAGCCTTCCCATCTTCATCCCCTGGCTGGCGACCAGCCCCTCTGTCTTGTATGCAGAGATCTCTGGCTTGCTCTGGGTCAAGTCTGGGAGACTGGGCTTGCTTCCTCAGACATCTGTGGTGCACAGACATGTTGCTGTGAGCCAAGTTGAACGTTCTGTCTATTCACCATGACCAAATGACAAGAGCTAACTTTTATGAAGCACTCACTCTGTAACAGCTACTGTGCTAAATTCTTGGCACCCACCATCTCAGTGAAAGTCCCTGTGAGGTAGGTAATTTATCATCATCTTGCAAACATGAAAACCAGGTCTTTGGACTAGTTCCTTCCTGGATGACCCCCTGCTGGGAATTTGCATTTCCACCCTAAATATAATGAAACAATCTATATTTTAACAGGATTCCCCAAGTGATTCTTAGTGATTCACAGCGAAATCACCTGGGAATCTTGTTAAAATTCTTAATGATGATCCTTAGGTGATTTTAACAAGGATCATTTGGGGATCTTGTTAAACTATAGATTTTGATTCAGTATTTTGCATGGCAATGCAAATTCTCAGCAAGGGGTTGACCTGAATGAACTAGTTCCAAGCTCAAAGGGAAACTGAGGCTCCGAGAGGTGCAGCAACTCCGTAATCATTGTTGTTATTACTTGCTATCAAGTTGGCTGTAACTCTTGGTAACCCTATGCACAGCAGAATAAAATGTAGCCCAGTACTGTACCATCTTCACAATTGCTTGAGTCCATTACAGCCACAGTGTATTTTGAGTGCCTTCCAACCTGGGGGCTCATCTTCCAGCACTATATTGGACAGTGTTCTGTTGTGATCTGTAGCATTTTCATTGGCCAGTTTTTGAAAGTCGATTGCCAGGTCTTTCTTCCTAGTCTGTCTTAGTCTGGAAGCTCTGCTAAAACCTGTCCACCACAAGTGACCCTGCTGGCATTTGAAATTCTGGTAGCATAGCTTCCAGTATCATAGCAACACTCATCTCCACAGTGTGACGAACTGACAGACAGGTGGTGGTCAGTGACCACTGTTGTTGTTAGGTGCTGTCGAGTTGGCTCCAACTCACAGCAACCCTATATACAATAGAACAAAACACTGCTGGATCACACACAAGCCCCACAATTCTTGCTATATCTTAGTCCATTGTTATAGCCACTACGTCAGTCCACCTGGTTGAGGGCCTTCCCCTTTTTTTCATTGACTCTACTCTTTATCAAACATGATATCCTTCTCCAGGGAATGGTCTATTTTGACAACATGGCCAAAGTAGGTGAGATGAAGTCTGGTCATTCTCACTTCCAAGGAGCATACTGGCTGCACTTCTTTCAGGACAGATTTCTTAGTTCTTTTAGCAGTCCACAATACTTCTTCGCCAACACCATAACTCAAAAGCATTGACTCTTCTTCGGTCTTCCTTATTCATTTTCCAGCTCTCACATGCATATGAGGCAACTGAAAATACCACAGCTTGTGTCATGCAGACCTTCGCCTTCTGGGAGATATCTTTGTTCCTCAGCACTTGAAAGAGGTCTTTTGCAGCAGATTTTCCCACTACTGTTCGACGTCTGCTATCTTGACTGCTTCTTCCATTATTGTTGTTTGTAAAACCAAGAAATATGAAGTCTTTAACAACTTCAATCTTTTCTCCATCTGTTATCACATTTATTGGTTTAGTTGTGAGGACTTTTGTTTTCTTTGTAGTCTTCAGTCTTCATCAGTAAGTGCTTCAAGTCATTCTCGGTTCCAACAAGCAAAGTTGTGTCATCAGCATATCTCAGGTTGTTCATGAGCCTTCCTCCAATTGTGATGCCACATTCTTCTTCACATAGTCCAACTTCTCGGATTATTTGCTCAGCATACAGATTGAATAAGTATGGTAAAAGTATACAACCCTGACACACTCCCTTCTTGATTTTAAACCATATGGTATCCCCTTGTTCTGTTCGAATGACAGCCTTTTAGTCTATGTACAGGTTCCTCATGAGTACAATTAAATGTTCTGGAATTCCCATTCTTCTCAGTGTTATCCATAATTTGTTATGATTCACACAATCAAATGTTTTTGCATAGTGAGTAAAACTCAAGTAAGTATCTTTCTGGTGTTCTTTGCTTTGAGCCAAGATCCATCTTACGTCAGCAATGATATCCCTCATTCCAAGTCATCTTCTGAATCCAGCTTGCCTTTCTGGAAGTTCTCTGTCAATATAGTGCTGCAACCATTTCTGAATTATCTTCAACAAGATTTTACCTGCATGCAACATTGATGATATTGTTCGATAATTTCCACATTCTGTGGGATTACCTTTGTTTGGAATGGGTACAGATATGGATCTCTTCCAGTCAGTTGACCAGGTAGGTGTCTTCCAAATCTCTTGGCATAGCCAAGTGAGTGCCTCCAGTGGGGCATACATTTGTTGAAACATCTCAATGGGTATCCTGTCAATTTCTGGAGCTTGTTTTTCTCCAGTTCCTTCAGTGCAACTTCAACTTCTTCCTTCAATACCATTGGTTCTTGATCATATGCCACCTCCTGAAATAGATGAACATTGACCAATTCTTTTTGGTACAGTGACTCTGTTTAGTTCTTCTTTGATGTTTCCTGTATTATTCAATACATTCCCATAGAATCTTTGATCATTGTGTTGTAATATTCTTACAACTCAAGGCTTAAATATTTTCCTCGGTTCTTTCAGATTGAGAAATGCTGAGGGTGCTCTTCCCTTTGGCTTTCCAACTCCATGTTTTGCACATTTCATTATAATAATTGACTTCATTTTCTTGAACTGCTCTTTGAAATCTTCTGTTCCACTCTTTTATCTTGTTATTTCTTCCATTTGCTTTAGCTACTCTTCATTCAAAGGCAAGTTTTGGAGTCTCTTCTGCCATCCATTTTGGTCTTTTCTTCCTTTCTTGTCTTTTTAATGACCTATTGCTTTCTTCATGGATAATGTTCTCGATGTCATCCCACAATTCCTCTGGTTTTTGGTCATTGGTGTTCAGCACCTCAAATCTATTCTTTAAATGGTCTCTAAATTCAGGAGGGATATATTCAAGGTCATATTTTGGCTCCTGTGGACTTGTTTTAATTGTTTTCAACTTCAACTTGAATTTACATATGAGCAGTTGATGGTCTGTTCCATAGTCAGCTCCTGACCTTGTTTTGGCTGAAACTACTGAGCTTTTCCATTGCCACTTGCCACAGATGTAGTCAATCTGATTGCTGCATACTCCGTCTGGTGAAGTCCATGTTATAGCTGCCGCTTGTGTTGTTGAAAAAAGATATTTGCAATGGATAAATCATTGGTCTTGCAAAATTCTGTCCTGCAATCCCAGCATTATTTCTATCACCAAGGCCAAATAACATAATCTGTAGATTAACATTTTACGTGTGGATTACATTGTTTTAGAAGAGTTGATGATGAATCAGTGAATCCTTTGAAGATCAGGACCATGTCATTTTCATCTTTGCATCCCCAGTGACTATCACAGTAACTGCTACTTGGTAGGAGTTCAAGAGATGTTGTTGGAATGAATGAATGGACCAGAAAAAACACAGGTCCTGGAGAAATAAATTGGGTGAAATGAGGGAAGGGTAGAGGGTGGGGGTATATAGTCTGTTACTGAGTAACTTAGTTGCTAGCACCAATATATGATTGACTCCAGAACCAGGAGCACTGCTAACCTAATCCTAAACCAACCAACTTATGGATCTAATGACTCCCGAGTTTCCTTGTTGTTGTTATGTGCCATCGAGTCGGCCCCAACTCATAGTGACCCCTCCTTGGGTTTCCAAGGTGGTATCACTGTGGAAGTAGATTGCCCAACCTTCCTTCCAAGGAGTGGCTGGTGGGTTTGAATTGCCAGCCTTCTGGTTAGCAGTCAAGTGCCTTAGGCACTATGCTACCAGAGTTTCTGGTTTCCTTGGTAGGGATTATGTAGTCATAAATCTGCCTCACCCTTACATAAAGCTGAGGTTGTGTGTAGAAAGTAGAGATTAGAGTTCTATAGGAGCAGAAATTTGACATGTAATTTCAAAATATGGATTAAGGACTTCATTATATTCTAACAGTGCTAGCTTTGTGCTTTTTTTTTTTTTTTTTTTCCAATTCCAGCTATGACCAGTCTGCCTGAAAATTGATACTTGCTATGCTTGAGAAGGAGACCTGATTCAGATATGCATCAAAGTTTTTTTTTTTTTTTAAGAATAATTTTATGTTTTATTTTAAAACATATTCTTGATCATGATAGGAAATTTGGAAAACATAGCAGAGTCAGAAAATTTGGTTGATTGCTCTGAGTCTTCAAACTTCCAGAAAACTATTAAACACATTTGACTATATTTCCTTCTAGAATGGGATCACTTTTTACCTATTGTTTGTTGAGTAGCTGACACTTTAGTTCCTGCATATATGATGCAACATCAAGATTTCTTTGGGGAGAAAACAAATTTTAGGCTTCTAAGGAGCTCTGGCCATCAGCAACGTTATCTCTCATTCCACATCCTCTTCTGAATCCAGCTTGCATTTCTGGAAGTTCTCTGTCAGTATACTGCTGTAACCATTTTTTAATTATCTTCAGTAAGGTTTTACTTGCATGTGACATTAATGATATTGTTCGATAATTTCCACATTCTGTGGGATTACCTTTCTTTGGAATGGGTACAAATGTGGATTTGTTCTAGTTGGTTGACTAGGTAGCTCTCTTCCAAATTTCTTGGCATAGACGAGTAAGTGCCTGAAGCGTGGCATTTGTTTGTTGAAACATCTCAATGGGTATTCCATCAATTCCTGGAGCCTTGTTTGTCCCCAGTTCCTTCAGTGCAGCTTTGACTTCTTCATTTAATACCATTGGTTCTTGATCGTATGCCACCTCCTGAAATGGATGAACATTGACCACTTCTTTTTGGTACAATGACTTGTGTATTTCTTCCATCTTCTTTTAATGTTTCCTACATCATTCAAACTTTTGCCCATAGAATCTTCCAATATTGCAACTTGAGGCTTGAATTTTTCCCTGAGTTCTTGTAGCTTGAGAAATGCCAAGCATATTCTTCCCTTTTGGTTATCTAACTCCATGTTTTTGCACATTTCATTATAATAATTGACTTTGTCTTCTTCAGCTGCTCTTTGAAATCTTATGTTCAGCTCTTTTTTTGGCTGAAAGCAAAGAATACCACAAAGATATTTACTTGGGTTTTATTGACTATGCAAAAGAATTTGATTGTGTGGATCATAACACATTATGGATAACATTGAGAAGAATGGGAATTCCTGAACACTTAATTGTGCTCGTGAGGACCCTGTACAAAGATCTGTTGTATGTACAGAACAAGGTGATACTGTATGGTTTAAAATCAGGAAGGGAGTGCATCAAGTTTGTACCCTTTTACCACACTTAGTCTATCTGTATGCTGAGCATATAATCCAAGAAGCTGGGTATGAAGAAGAGGGTAGCATCAGGATTGGAGGAAGACTCATTAACAACCAGCAATATGATAACACAACTTTGCTTGGAAGTGAGGATGACTTGAAGCACTAACTGATGAAGATTAAAGACTTCTGCAGTATGGATTACACCTCAACATAAAGAAAACAAAAATTCTCACAACTGGGCTAATAAGCAGCATCATGATAAATGGAGAAAAGATTGAAGTGTCAAGAATTTTGTATTACTTTTTTCCATAATGAACACCAATGGAAGCAGCAGTCAAGACATCAGACAACAAGCGGGAGTTCCGGTAAAATGGCGGACTAGGCAGAAAGACTGCACAGACCCTCTTCAACAAAGAAAAGGGAAACCAATTAACACAGACACAGAAGATAATCCTGAACCCCTGAGCCTTGAAGG
>NW_006921767.1:6753871-6760967 GCF_000298275.1 Orycteropus afer afer
TAAACTGTGGTCAATGTCATGAGACAAAGTATATGTGAACTACTGTATGGAAAGTGAATTTGCTCTGTAAATCTTCACCCAAATCACAATAAAAAAATTAAAATTAATAAATAAAATCAGACAACATATTGCACTGGACAAATCTGCTGCAAAAAGACATCTTTAAAATTTTGAAGAGCAAAGATGTCTCTTTGAAGTCTAAGGTGTGTCTGAACTAAGCCATGGTATTTTCAATAGCCTCATGTGCATATGAGAGCTGGACAATGAATAAGGAAGACCAAAGAAGAGTTGATGCTTTTGAGTTGTGGTGTTGGTGAAGAATACTAAAAGCCCCATGGACTACCAAAAGAACTAAGAAATCTGTCCAGATGAAGTGCAGCTGATATGTTCTTTGGAAACAAGAATGGCCAGACTTCATCTCACCTACTTTGGTCGTGTTGTCAGAAGGGACCATTTCCTGGAGAAGGAAGGATATCATGCTTGATAGAGGGGAAGGCCCTCAACAAGATGGATTGACACAGTGGCTGCAATGATTAGCAAGGATTGTCAGGCTGACACAGGACTGGGCAGTATTTCATTCTGTCATGTATAGGGTTGCTATGGGTTAGAGCCAACTTGACAGTACCTAACAACAACAACAACAAGGAGCTCTGGTGGTGTAGTGGCTAAGACATTTGGCTGCTAACCAGAAGGTCGGTGGTTCAAAACCACCAACTGCTCCACGAAACAAAGATGAGACAGTCAGCTTCCATAAAGATTTACAGCCTTGGAAACCCAATGGCAGTTGCTATAAGTCAGAATCAACTGAATGGCAGTGAGTTTTGAGTTACAAAAGGCAACGTGACATAGTGGGAAAGACCTTCAATAGGAAGTCAAGTAACCTTGAGTCTGTCCTGCCACTGTCTCAACATCTCACCTACCTCTGTTAAGATAGTCAGCTCATAGAGTCTGTTTCTTCATTTGTAAAAAAACAATGATAAAGAAAGAGAGGCATTGGTGATTCAGTGGTAGAATTCTTGCCCTCCATGCAGGAGACCTTGGCTCACACAGCCACCACCTGACTGTCAGTGGGGTATTACATGTTGCTATGATGCTGAACAGGTTTCAGTGGAGCTTCCAGATTAAGACAGACTAGGAGGAAAGGCCTGGTGATCTACTGAGAACCCTATAGATTACAACAGTCCAGTTGACAACCAAGCATAAGGATGGCATAGGACCAGCCAGTGTTTCAGTTTTGTATGGGGTCACTTTGAGTGAAAGCCAACTCAGTGGCAGCCAACAATAACAACTGATGGGTCACATGTTTTAAAAATTCACATTCATTATCAAGAAAATATTATTGATAATTTACATAAAACTTCATATTATCTTGAAAATGAAACATCTGGCAATACTGAGCTAATGTTCTTATATGGCAACAATTGAGGATAAATGGTACTGCTCTCTTTGCTCTGATGGCATAGTGCCTAAGACGTTTTACTGCTAACCACAAGGTTGGTGGTTCAAACCCACCAGCCAATCCTCAGAAGGGAGACTGGCCAGTCTACTTCCATAGAGATACCTCTTCGGAAACCCAAAGAGGGGTTGCTGTGAATAGGGATCTACTCAACGGCAATGAATTTTTTTTTTTTTTTCCTTTGAAGAGGTGCATTTGCCATAATCCTTAGCACTCTGCAGAGATTCCATTATAGTGTGGTAAACATCAGTTGGCATTTATCACTTTATACTTAAGTCCATGTCATGTGTTTACCTACCCATCTATCTCCAGTCGACATCTGAGTACGTGGCCTGTTCAAAATGTTCTCTTCCATTCTGTGATTCTCATCTGCTCCTCTGGCTTCTCCTTTTGGAAGAGATAGAGATTACTTTGGTGCCAGTGCTGAACATCCTCTCTCTGCCCTCTCCTGATCTAGTCTATAGGAAGCTCTGGTGGCATGGTTAAGGCATTTGGCTGCTAACCAAAAGTTGGCAGTTTGAACCACCAGCTGCTTCACAGGAGAAAGATAAGGCAGTCTGGTTCTGTAAAGATTTACAGCCTTGGAAATCCTACAGGGCCATCCTAATCTGTCGTTTAGGGTCACTGTGAGTAGGAATCAACTCAGTGGCAGTGGGTTTGTTTTGTTTTTGTCTAGTCTCTGGAGTCCTTGGTTGGCACAAACAGTTAAGCATTTAGCTGTTAACCAAAAGATTAGGAGTTCGAGTCCACCTAGGGGCACCTGGGAAGAAAAGCCTAGTGATCTACTAAAACATCATCCATTGAAAACCCTATGGAGCATAGTTCTACCGTGACACGTGTGGGGCTGCCGTGAGTTTTAAGTCAGCTCTGCAGCAACTGGTTTTGTTTTTTTGGTTTGATCTATTCTCCAGCCTTCTCTCTATATATACTCTACGAAGCTAATCTTTATGGAGCATATCAGTGGGAGAGCTCTTGCTTCCTGGCTTCTGGCTAGGATTTGCCAATGGGATGCACCAGCCAGCAGTCACAGGCCAGGAGGAGAGATGTTGGGGTATTTATTCACCTTAGTTCCTACCTGCAGGACCATAGTTGGCAGCAGCTACCCTCTCCCATCATTCTAGTTTTCTGGTTTCTGGTAACCACTCCTTCCCTCCCCTTTCAGACCTAAGAGTGGTATTAGCCCCCCAGGGTCATCGTTGCTATCTCCTGTTGGTTTCCTTTACTCTAGCACTCATCTTTGTAAATGGTCCTCCTCCTCAAGCTCTTCTTAATTATCCTTTAGAATGCACCATCTCTTCCTTTCCCAGATGCCTGACTCAGGTTTTAAGTTGACTTTTGTGATAAGGAAAATGGTAAGTGTACTGATGACGGATGCTGAATCATCAAAGTCCTGCCTTTTGTCCTCTGCTGTAAGCATCTGGGTAGTTACCAGCATCCTGACCGTTGAAAGACTTTTCATTTTCCCTCCAGTGTTTGGCATCATATAGGCATAGGCATTATGAGTTAATGTGTCTCTAAAAATTAAGTACTGAAGCAGGCCTTTTATTTATAGCTCATTTTACAAATGTGAATTAAAGTGGGCCAGTCTTATGACACTCTCAAATTTATTATCCCCACTTGATGGCTTGGATAGTTAAATACTTCAGTGAATAAACTTAGAATTCATTAAGTCTCATTTTCTCATGTTTCATGTATTTGCAATCTACTCTTCCCTAGCAGTTTTCAAACAAGAAAATTAAGGGTGACTCTGAAATTTATGGATGTATTCTCCTAATATTCTTTTAATTAGAAACTCATATGTGGCTTCCTAAGCAAGCCACCCATAGAGATAACTTATATGATTTGAGCCACCTTATTGTGTGACTGCTTCCTAATTCCTTTTTTTTCTTCTCTTCTTAAGCTCTTTATTAACTCTGAAGTACCACGTGGTTAAAACTCTCCAGAAACACAGCTAAGAGGGTTAACTTTTCACCTTCAGATTAATGTTGAAAAGGATTATAGTTTCTTGTTTGCTGTCATTGAGTTGGCCCCCAACTCATCGCGAAGTCATACACAATGGAACAGAATGCTGCCAGTCCTATGTCATCCCCATGATCAGTTGCAAATTGGATGATTGTGAGCCACAGGGTTTGCATTAGCTGATTTGTGGAAGTGTATGGTCGGGCCTTTCTTCCTGGTCCATCTTAGTCTGGAAGTTCTCTTAAAATCTGTTCAGCAGCGTAGCAACATAAAAGCCTCCACTGACAAATGGGTGGTGGCTGTGAATGGGGTGCATTGGCTGGGTATCAAACCCAGGTCACCCACGGGGAAGGGGAGAATTCTACCACTGAACCACCACTGCCTAGTTTTCTATTTTGGATGTTAATGAAGTTAATTAGAGGCACTCAGCTTCAGGACAATGTGGTACATTCTGAAAGAGTTTGGAGAACACAAAAGGGGTAGGGGGTCTCCTCTACCCCCTTTGGTTTCTAGATGCACGTATCTATCTAAACCCATTTTCTGTCACTGCTTGTGCTATGCAAGGTTGCTGCTTCAGACAGCATGCTAACCACTGCAGCAGAGAGAAGGAGAATGGCGTACATCCCATGGTGGGATATGAGGAGAGCTTAGGTTATCTATCCACTTGTCTGTTAAGTGTGCCTGTAAATAGATATCATGTCAAGATCTGCTGCTTCTTGGGAACTGTGTGTGTGGTACATTTAAGGAGTCAGAGATGTCTAAGACTTTTAGAGCTGAACACCTTTGGCCAGAAAAATTTATGAAGAACACTGCCAGGAGTAGAACAGTGTTACTCAACACATATTTATTGATCTCCCAGTTTTAGATACTGGAGATACAGCCCTGTCCAGGCAGCTGTTGCTTACACAGTGCTTAGTATGAAAACCATCCAGCAAAGAAAAAAATAGGGGAGAGGTGGCCTAATACATTTGAAAGAAGATAAAATGGAGGGGGGGGGGGACTTTAGTATTAGACTCAATATGTATTGGGAGATAACTTCCTGAAAAGTAATGGCATTTTTTTTTTTTTTTTAAATAGTGTCTGCAGTGGTGAGGGTGATTCTTTGGGGGACTTGAGTGAAAGACTGTATCATACACATTTATTTATCCCCCAAAAGGCTTAGAATAAGAGGGAGAAGGAAAACATTTCTTTCAAAATCTATTTAATTTTTTATTTATTTTAAAATTGCACCTCCCTGATGTAATTGTTCACCTCATAGGCCTCTCTCTTGTTTGACTGAAGGTTAAGTCACAAGAGTGAGTTCCATTCCAGGCCCAAAGGGTGACTCAGGGACATAGTTTTGGGCTTGCATCAGTCTCTATCAGACCAGTAAGCCTGGTCTTTACAAGATTTTTAGTTTTATTGCACATTTTTCTCCCACTCTATCCAGGATCTCCAATTTTTATCCTTTTCTGCGTGATTGGCAGTGATAGCTGGGTACCTTCTTGTTCTTCTGGTTGCAGGGTCATGTAGGCTCAGGGTCTCCAGATCCACTAGTCTCTTAGAAAAATTGTTCCCATGTGTCTTTGATTTTCTTTACTCTTCTTTGTTCCAGACAAGGAGAGACCAATAGTTGCATCTTAGATGGCTGTTCACAAGCTTGTAAGACCCCAGTCGCTACTCACCAAAGTAGGATATAGAACAATATTTTTGTGTACTGTTATGTCAATTGAGCTTAATGTTCCTTGCAACCATTGTCCCAAGCCTGCAGGCTCAGAGGCTTATCCCTCAAGGTGTTTGGTTGTGGCTAAGAAGTTATCATAACTTTGCCCGCTGTTCACTCTTTCATATACTTGGATATTTTTTATAGTATATTAAAATACGTATATAGAAATACTGTCTGCCAAACTTATGAGTCATGGGTATATTCCCATTCGCCTATTCATACCTGGTCATCGAGCCTATGTACCTGTGTGTCCTCCTGTAGATTACTATGTATTATTACTGATAATGTGGTATTGTGTATGCAGTAGTATTTACCTTTGTTGTCTACATTTCCTATGCACCTTTCCTTGTCTTCCTTTTCCTTAGTGATATTGCACTGGTCACCTGCTTTTGGTATATTGCCTTTCCCTTCACCCAATTCATTACGTGTCTCATCCTTATCTAACAATTTTCCCTCTCCTGCCTTCACATCCCTGATAACCAATAAAGTAAGTTCCTTCTGTTTGTAAACCTTCCTTGACTTTTAATTGTGGACTCATAAAGTATTTGGCCTTCTGTAATTAACTTATTTCACTCAGCATAATGCCCTCCAAGTTCATCCACATTATTCTCTAATGTTGCATAGTATTCCATTGTGTGTATATACCCTAGTTTGGTTATACATTCATCTGTTGATGGGTACTTAGGTTATTTCCGTCTCTTTGCTATTATGACTAATGCTGTGATGAATAAACAACAACAACAACAAAAACTCATAGGTGTGCAAATTTTATTCATGTCCCTGTTTTCACTTCTTTAGGGTATATACCTACTAGTGGAATGGCTGGATCAAATGGTATTTCTATTTCCAACTTTTTAAGGAGGTGCCATACTGTTTTCCACAGTGGCTGTACCATTTTACAGTTCCACCTGCAGTGTATGGAGTTCCAATTTCTCTACACTCTTGCCAGCATTTTTTGTTTTTTATCTTACTGACCTTTGCTATTATTCTTGGGGTGATGCTTCGGGAATTACCAAGGGAAGCTAAGACTTCTTCTTGAGTAGGTACGAGAAGACTGAAAAAATTTTACCTGGAGGCATGTTCAGAAACATAAGAAACTTATTATAAGGAAAATAAGAGAAAAGTAAAAGCAAAGAGTTTACAATTATAAGAGCAGGGAGGGAGCTTACAAATGTCTGCTGACAGTGAGTGGCCCACTGGTTGCAGGCTGGTCTGAGTCCAAATAATTGCTGACCCCCTCCCACTTTCCAGAGATATTTATGTCTGGGTTTGAGGCGCTGTGGATGGAGGCTGCACATATGTTTCCAGACAGAATGGTGCTGGGCCCAGGCTTATAGAGCCCCTGGACAGCATCTTGTGACCATCACCTGTGCTATACTTTGTTAAGACACTGCCATCAGCAGCTTAATGGATCGTAACTCTTCTAAAGAAGGGCCCTGCTGGCCTTGAGGAGGGAAAGAGGCATGAGTTAGCAAATTTCTTTTCTGACCAAACAAGACGGAGTCTGGGAGCCATTTTGGGGGGCTTTAGAGCCATGCCTCATGCAGGTGAGATGATACACATGCATAATTGCTGTTTGTATCTCTAATTGCTAATGATCATGAGCATTTCTTCATGTTTCTTGGCCGCCTGAATGTCTTCTTTGGTGAAGTGTTTGTTCATGTCCTCTGCCTATTTTTTTAATTGAATTGTGTGTCTTTTTGATGTTGAGATGTTGATGTTTTCTATAAATTTTAGAGATAAGTCCTTTGTCAATTATGTTGTTGCCAATTTTTTTTTTTCCTCCCAATCTGTAAATTTGCTTTTTACTTTTCTGCAGAAGTCTTTAGATGTGCCTAATAATTTAATTTATAGAAGGTCCCAGTCATCTGGTTTATCTTCTCCTTTTTGTACGTTATTGGTTATGTTGTTGTTGTTGTTGTTATGTGCCGTTGAGTTGGCCTCGACTCATAGCGACCCCTCCTTGGGTTTCCAAG